>NW_028134447.1:0-73087 GCF_964662115.1 Mustela nivalis | reverse complement strand
GTTCGAAGAACAGGATATGGGGCTTTCCTGAGGCACTGAACAGAACTCCTCTCCTCTCCACATGGGAAGCTTCCCTGTTGGAGCTGTGTCAAACACCTCAGTTTGGAGAACCCTGCAGAGTCCCTGAGCCACCTCCACATTCCAAGGTCTCCCAGGCCACCAAGCCACAGTAGGACTCATCTTCAGGAGAGTCCATTTCAACTCTCCCCTCTGGGTAGCTCACCCGGGAGCCTGCAGATTGAGCCTGCCTTGTCCTGACTAAAGAGTGGGAATATGAGGTGGCGTTCCCAGGCATCCATGCTTAGACACCTGCTCTCGAGTCTTTCCGTATGGGGCCTCCTGGAACCATCCAGTAGGACTCGACTGTCGTGCAGAAGGAAACCTTGAGGTTTGGAGTAGTTCACAAATCCCATCGTAGGCAAACATCCCTGGCCTAATGAAGCCCTCACCCTTCAGGAAGAGGCCATGCTGGACAAAAACTCTAGCCTGAGGCACGTCTCATAGTTGACATGACCTCAGTGCAGGAGATCTCGATTCAGCCTCTGCAGAGTGGGCCTGCCGTGCCCTCGGTCCCAAACCTCACGCTAGCTTGTGTTTTCAGACTTCCTTCCTCACACTCCTGGCAAACAAGCCCTCCGGACAAGAAACTCCAGAACCAAAACCCAGCCCAGTGTCTGCCCAACGGAAGAAAAACGTTTCCCTGTGGGGCTCTCCAGAAAACCCAGATGAGGATCAACCTGCTCGGGCCTCGACGGACCTTGAACTGGATATGCTGCTCTGGGAACTCATGCTCTGTCTGACACAGCCTGAAACCAGACGTCCAGAGAGACAAGGAGACAGCTGGCCGCAAACCCAGCACTTCGGACACGCCATGGTCTTATGCCGTCACCTCTTCCTAACCTTGGTTTTCAGATATCTGAACCTAGATATTATATCAATTCTCCACACAGCTGGGTATCGCAAGCACAAAACAGAACTCCTCCTTCCCCATGGCTGTCAAGCTTGCTCTTGGCATGGAGTCACACCTTCAGGGTGGGAGAAACCTTCATGGCCCCTGATGCCACGCCCAAACTTGAGTGCTGCTTGGGCACAAATTCACACTGTGACCCTCAGCATGAGCCCCATGTCAAAGAAAGGCCTGTCAGGACCTGGACCAAGAGCCCGCATATGGGGCTTGCCAAGCCCCTATGCACCCAATCCTCACCAGTGTTTGAGTTTTCCAGTCGCCCCACCTGTACCTGGGCGCTGCTCTGGAATCCCTTTCTTGGAGAGACACATGAGCCAGACAACACGACTCCACCCTTCCCTCAAAATGACCCCGAACTCTTGGGAGCTGGGAGAAATCCCCAGAGAGGGATACTCGTCCACAGTCCGTGAGGCCACCGCTCCAATCCACGGCTATCCCGGACACAACATCCAGAGACAAAAGCCTGAAGGAACGCCTTCCACTCGCCCTTGTTTCAGAGGCCCAGGAGTTCCCTCTCGGGCTGTACATCCGGCCTGTCATACCCTAGGCGCCATTCATAAGCTGACTATGTGTTTTAAGACTTCTGTGCCCACAGCATGGACCCACACAACCTCCAGGCTAGGGCCTCTGAAGCCACAGCGAAAGATTGTGACGGCCCTCTCTAAGGAAAGTGTGTCCAATCCATTGACCACAACCCTACAGTTTAGGGAAAAGCTCCAAGGCCCCTGAGGACATCAATAGATAGGCCACCCTGGACTAAGAGGGGCTCTCTGACACCAGCGGAGCAACTATCTCCACTTAGACTCTCAGACAGTGTCCCCAGAGAAAGAAGGTTGAAATGGACAGGCCCCCAGGCCCTAATATGAACCTTAGCTTTGTTTCCATGTGTCCGTTCTCAGAGGACTGTTTTCGTAGACCAGCACATGGGGCTTTTCTGAGGCACCAAACCAAGCATCTCTCGTCTCCACATGGGCAGCTTTCTTACTGGGGATGTATCAAACCCTTCAGGTAGGAGAGTTCCGCAAGGCCACCGAACAACCAGCACATTCCAAGGTCTCCATGGACCCAAACGCACATTATGACACATCCTCAGGAGAGGCCATTTCAACTCAGCCCCCTGGGTAGCGTGACCCAGAGGGAGCAGATCAAACATATCTTGTCGCTTATGGCCAATTGGAATGCGAGGAATGCTGTACAGGGATCCATCCTTCGAACCCTGCTCTCCAGTCCTTCCATATGGTATGTCCTGGAGCCATGCAACAGGACTCGAATGTCCCGCAGAAGGAAACCTTGTGGTTTGGGGCAACCTCCAAACTCAGCGTGGGAAAACTTCCTTGGCCTCATGAGGCCCCCGCTTCATGAAGGTGCCATCATGGACACATACTCCAGCCTCAGCCAACGTCTGATCCTCAGCCTGACTTCAGATGCAGGAGATTTTGATTCAGCCTCTGCAGATTGGGCCTGCTCTGCCCTTGGCTCCAATACTCACCCTAGCTTGTGTTTTCAGACTTCCGTCCTCACACTCCTGGCCCACAAACCCTCCCTACTGGGAATTCTGGGGCCACACTGAAGCACTCTGCCTGCCTCCCAGGAGAAAAACATTGTCTATGGTGCTGCCCAGAAACCCCAAATGAGGATCAAACTGCTTGGCCCTCGGCAACACCCCAATTGCATAGGCTACCTTAAACACTGATGCTCTGTCGCAAATAGCCTGAGCCCAGACCTTCCAACAGACACCGACACAGCTGGCTGCACTCCTAGGACATTGGACCCGCCACTGCCTTAGGCCACCATCCATTCCCAACCTGGGTTTTCAATCATCGGATCCTAGACCTTATCTCCAATCCCTGCACAGGGGGGAACCTGATGCACAAATCAGAACCCCTCCTTCCCCATGGCAAGAAAACTTGCTGCTGGCAGTGAGTCAAACCTTCAGTGTAGGAAAAACGACATGGCCCATGAGGCAACGCCCAAGCTTTAGGGCCGCCTTGGGCACAAACACACATTGTGACCCTCAGCGTGAGTACCTTATTCAAGTAACGCCTCTCAGTGACTGGACCAAGAGCCCACATATGTGGCTTGCCATGCCCATAGGCACCCAGGACTAACTAGATGGTGTGTATTCCAGTTCAGGGAACCCACTGCTGTGCTCTAGAGTCCCTCTCCTGGGGGATTCCCTGTGGCAGAAAACAGTACTCTTCCCTTCCCACAGAATGAACCCAAACACTTGGGAGCTTGGACAATCCCCCGAGAGGAAGGCTCTTCCTCGGCCTCTGAGACAACCCCTACCCTGACCGGACACTGTGAACGCAACACCCAGAGACAAAATCCTGAGTGACTGCCTCCCACTTGCCCTCCTTTGATATCCAGAGGATCTCCCCTCACGGACTGGAGATCAGTCCTGCCATTACCTTGGCCACTAGCTGAGCGAAGTTTGCTTTTTCAGACATCTGTCCCCACAGCCCTGGCAAACACAGCCTCTAGGCTGAATCCTCTGGAGCCATACCACAGGACCATGCCTGCTCTCTCCTGGGGTACTGTGTCCATTCCTTTGGACACACACCTCCAGAATATGAGAAACCTCAAGGCCCCCGAGGACATCCCACTACTGGGAGGCTCCCTGGACACACAGGGGCATTCGGACACAAGCTGAGCAGCTACCTCCACGAAGGCATGCCCACAGATGTCAACAGAGATAGAAGGTTGAGCCGGACAGGCCCTTAGGCCATAATCTCAACTCTTGCTTTGGGTTCCAGGTGTTACTCCTCAGAGGCTTTGGTTCGAAGAACAGGATATGGGGCTTTCCTGAGGCACTGAACAGAACTCCTCTCCTCTCCACATGGGAAGCTTCCCTGTTGGAGCTGTGTCAAACACCTCAGTTTGGAGAACCCTGCAGAGTCCCTGAGCCACCTCCACATTCCAAGGTCTCCCAGGCCACCAAGCCACAGTAGGACTCATCTTCAGGAGAGTCCATTTCAACTCTCCCCTCTGGGTAGCTCACCCAGGAGCCTGCAGATTGAGCCTGCCTTGTCCTGACTAAAGAGTGGGAATATGAGGTGGCGTTCCCAGGCATCCATGCTTAGACACCTGCTCTCGAGTCTTTCCGTATGGGGCCTCCTGGAACCATCCAGTAGGACTCGACTGTCGTGCAGAAGGAAACCTTGAGGTTTGGAGTAGTTCACAAATCCCATCGTAGGCAAACATCCCTGGCCTAATGAAGCCCTCACCCTTCAGGAAGAGGCCATGCTGGACAAAAACTCTAGCCTGAGGCACGTCTCATAGTTGACATGACCTCAGTGCAGGAGATCTCGATTCAGCCTCTGCAGAGTGGGCCTGCCGTGCCCTCGGTCCCAAACCTCACGCTAGCTTGTGTTTTCAGACTTCCTTCCTCACACTCCTGGCAAACAAGCCCTCCGGACAAGAAACTCCAGAACCAAAACCCAGCCCAGTGTCTGCCCAACGGAAGAAAAACGTTTCCCTGTGGGGCTCTCCAGAAAACCCAGATGAGGATCAACCTGCTCGGGCCTCGACGGACCTTGAACTGGATATGCTGCTCTGGGAACTCATGCTCTGTCTGACACAGCCTGAAGCCAGACGTCCAGACAGACAAGGAGACAGCTGGCCGCACACCCAGCACTTCGGACACGCCATGGTCTTATGCCGTCACCTCTTCCTAACCTTGGTTTTCAGATATCTGAACCTAGATATTATATCAATTCTCCACACAGCTGGGTATCGCAAGCACAAAACAGAACTCCTCCTTCCCCATGGCTGTCAAGCTTGCTCTTGGCATGGAGTCACACCTTCAGGGTGGGAGAAACCTTCATGGCCCCTGATGCCACGCCCAAACTTGAGTGCTGCTTGGGCACAAATTCACACTGTGACCCTCAGCATGAGCACCATGTCAAAGAAAGGCCTGTCAGGACCTGGACCAAGAGCCCGAATATGGGGCTTGCCAAGCCCCTATGCACCCCATCTTCACCACGGTTTGAATTTTCCAGTCGCCCCGCCCGTACCTGGAGCTCTGCTCTGGGATCCCTTTCTTGGAGAGACCCATGAGCCAGACAACACGACTCCACCCTTCCCACAAAATGACCCCAAACTCATGAGGCCCCCGCTTCATGAAGGTGTCATCATGGACACATACTCCATCCTCAGCCAACTTCTGATCCTCAGCCTGACTTCAGATGCAGGAGATTTTGATTCAGCCTCTGCCGATTGGGCCTGCTCTGCCCTTGGCTCCAATCCTCACCCTAGCTTGTGTTTTCAGACTTCCGTCCTCACACTCCTGGCCCACAAACCCTCCCTACTGAGAATTCTGGGGCCACACTGAAGCACTCTGCCTGCCTCCCAGGAGAAAAACATTGTCTATGGTGCTGCCCAGAAACCACAAATGAGGATCAAACTGCTTGGCCCTCGGCAACACCCCAATTGCATAGGCTACCTTAAACACTGATGCTCTGTCGCAAATATCCTGAGCCCAGACCTTCCAACAGACACCGACACAGCTGGCTGCACACCCAGCACATTGGACCCGCCACTGCCTTAGGCCACCATCCATTCCCAACCTGGGTGTTCAGTCATCGGAACCTAGATCTTATCTCCAATCCCTGCACAGGGGGAACCTGATGCACAAGTCAGAACCCCTCCTTCCCCATGGCAAGAAACCTTGCTGCTGGCCGTGAGACAAACCTTCAGTGTAGGAGAAAACGGCAAACCTGCCGGGCCTCATGAAGCCCCCCATATCCTTCAGGGAGAGGCCATCATGGACAAAAACTCTAGCTTGAAGCACGTCTCATAGTAGATATGACCGCAATGCAGGAGATCTTGATTAAGCCTCTGCAGAGTCGCCTGCCGTGCCCTCGGTCCCAAACCTCACGCTAGCTTGTGTTTTCAGACTTCCTTCCTCACACTCCTGGCAAACAATCCCTCCAGAGTAGGATTTGCAGAACCACAAGCCAGCCCAGTTACTGCCCACCGGTAGAAAACGTTTCCTTGTGGGGCTCTCCATAAAACCCAGATGAGGATCAACCTGCTCTTGCCTCGACGGCACTCAGATTTGATAGGCTGCTCTGGGCACTAATGCTCTGCCTTCACAGCCTGATGCCAGACGTCCAGACAGGCAAGGAGACAGCTGGCCACACACCTAGCACTTCTGACACGCCATGGTCTTATGCCGTTATCTCTTCCTAACCTTGGTTTTCAGATATCTAAACCCAGATATTATATCAATTCCCCACACAGTTGGGCATCTGAATCACAAATCAGAACTCCTTCTTCCCCATGGCTGTAAGGCTTGCTCTTGGCATGGAGTCACACCTTCAGGGTGGGAGAAACCTTCATTTCCCCTGAAACCACGCCCAAACTTGAGTGCTGCCTTGGGCACAAATTCACTCTGTGACCCTCATCATGAGCCCAATATCAAAGAAAGGCCTGTCAGGGCCTTGACCAAGAGCCCGCATATGAGGCGTGCCAAGCCCCTATACACCCAATCCTCACCAGTGTTTGAGTTTTCCAGTCTCCCCCCCGTTCCTGGGGCTCTGCTCTGGAATCACTTTCTTGGAGAGACACATGAGGCAGACAACAGGACTCCACCCTTCCCACAAAATGACCCCAAACTCCTGTTAGCTGGGACAAATCCCCAGAGAGGGATACTTGTCCACAGTCACTCAGGCCACCCCCTACAATCTACGGCTATCCTGGACGCATCCAGAGACAAAAGCCTAAAGGAATCTCGCCCTTGATTCACAAGCCAAGGAGCTCACTCTCTATCTGTACATCCGGCCTGCCATACCCTCGGTGCCACTCATAAGCTGAGTTTGTGTTTTCAGACTTCTGTGCCCACAGCCTGGACCCACACACCCTCCAGGCTAGGGCATCTGGAGCCACAGTGAAAGATTGTGCCTGCCCTCTCCAAGGAAAGTGTGCCCAATCCATTGACCACAACCCTACAGGTTAGGGAAAAGCTCCAAGGCCCCTGAGGCCATCCTGATAGTGTAGGCTGCCCTGGAATAAAAGGGGCACTCTGACACCAGCTGAGCCATTATCACCACTTAGACTCTCAGACAGTGTCCCCAGAGACAGAAGATTGAAATGGACAGGCCCTTAGGCCCTAATATAAACCTTAGCTTTAGTTTTCATGTGTCTGTCCTCAGAGGACTGGTTTCGTATACCAGCATATTAGGTTTTTCTGAGGCTCCAAACCAAACCTCTCTCGTCTCCACATGGAGTGCTTTCTTACTGGATCTGTATCAAACCCTTCTGGTCGGAGAATTCCGCAGGGCCACAGTACAACCATCACATTCCAAGGTCTCCATGGACAGAAACACACATTATGACACATCCTCAGGAGAGGCCATTTCAACTCAGCCCACTGGTTAGCTTGCCCCAGAGCCAGCAGATCAAACATATCTTGTCGTTAATGGCCAAAGGGAATGCGAGGCATGCTGTTCAGGGATCCATCCTTTGAACCCTCCTCTTCAGTCCTTCCGTATGGTATGTACTGGAGCCACTCAACAGGACTCGACTGTCTTGCAGAAGGAAACCTTGTGGTTTGTGGCATCCTCCAAACTCAGCGTGGGAAAATTTCGTTGGCCTCATGAGGCACCTGCTTCATGAAGGTGCCATCAAGGGCACAATCCAACCTCAGCCAACGTCTGATCCTCAGCCTGACTTCAGATGCATGAGATATCCTTTCAGCCTTTGCAGAGTGTGCCTGCTCCCAACCTCACCCTATCTTTTGTTTTCAGACTCTACCCTAGCACTCCTGGCCCAAAAGCCCTCATGATTGGGAATTCTGGTTCCAGAACGAAGCACTCTGCCTGCCCCCCAAAGAAAAACATTGTCTATGGCATTGCTCAGAAACCCCAAATGAAAATCAACCTGCTCAGCCCTCGGCAACACCCCAATTGCATAGGCTACCCTAAACACTATGCTCTGTCTTACATAGCGTGAGCCCAGACCTTGTGAGAGACATTGAGACAGTTGGCTTCACACCCAGCACATCGAGCCTGCCATGGGTTAGGCCATTTCATCCCTTCCCATTGACCTGGGTGTCTTCCTGGAGGTATATTCTGAGGCTGTGTCAGACTATGCATTTTTTCTGGAGCTTCCTATGGAATTGGGGTGGTATTAGGGGCCTTGCAATTTTCTCTTAATCTGGTGGGTTGGGAAACTGAGACAGGCTGACATTCCTTGGGAGAGCTGGCCCAGTGCTGTTGTGTGTTCCTGGAGGCCCCATCCTGGAGGGCATATGGGTCAGGACTCTGGGTCCAAAGTCTTCAGACACAAACTGGTAAGAGTTAAGCTCGAGGTGATGGCAGACCCAATCTGCAGACCCTGAGCGAAGCATCTCCAGATATGAAATTCGGACGGCTGTGAGGCAGGAGCACAGTCTTTTCTGTCTGACTTGTTTGTCTATGATGGCCACGAAATGGAGGGGTGGCCTCATGGGTCCATGTGAGATTCTACCTCTCTGAGAATTCTGCTCGGCACCCAAGAGTTTGGTGTATTTCCGGGGGATGGGAGGAGCGCAGTTTTATGAGTCAGGGATCCCGTCCAAACAGCCATTCCAGAGATGGGTCCTGGGTTCTGGAGCCTGGATCACCGCAACAAGGCTTAGGATTTGGGCCTAGGGTCCTGCTCTATGTTTTCCTGGTACAGCTCCCGAGTGTTCTTGTTGGAAATGGGTCTCATTCTGAGGGTCACAATGCCTGTTTTTGCCCAGATGCCCATGCTGAGTGGGTGTGACCTCATGGGCTATGCACTTGGCTCCCACTCTGAGGGTTGGACTGCCATCTCAACATTCAGTTTTCCTGCCATGGGGAAGGAGGTGTACTTTTTTATGCTTCAGGTTCCCCCATGGGCAGGAATTTGAGCTAAGTTCTGGGACCGGAGCCTGAATACCCAGTTCACTTTGAGATGAGGTCCTCGGGCCAAGGCAGGACCCACCTGCAGAAAATGAGGCCTGCTTTCTGGGTGGCTGTCAGGAGCTCGGGCTCGAGCTGTGTCAGACAGAACATTCGTGGAGAGTTCGGCCTATGATATTGGGGTGCTTTTGAGAGCTGTGCAACTGGATCCTCATGGGGGAATTTTGCACAGACCCTTTCTTCACTTCTTCTATTTGGTGAGCAGGCAGATGGCTGCATTACGGCTCCAGAATATCCAAGTTGGAGGGTTTGCAGGCGAGGAGTGTGAGGACAGAAGTATGAAAACATAAGCTACGGTTACGCTCAGTGCCGAGCACATGTCTATTCCAATGTACAGCAGTTGTTTCGAGATCTCCAGCACCTGGGCGAGGGGAAGATGTCTGCTCACGCTGGAGTTTGTATCCATGATGGCCAACAAATGGTGGGGAGGCCTCAAGAATTCTTGGAGGTTTTTCCAAGCTGGAGCTTGTGAGCTGCTCCAAATATCAAGGTGTCCTACTAAGGGACAGCAGAAGTCTTCTTTCAGGGCTCCAGGGTCCCCCATATGGAAGATTCGATAGCAATGCTCTCTGAATGGAGGCCTGGGAAGCCAATCTCGTGTTACCATTGCAGCTGAGGAACAGGGTAAGCTTGAACCAATGACACTGATTCCAAGTTCCAAGTGATTTTCGTTGATGGAAGTTCTCAGTCTAACAGGTCCCAATGCTGCTTGGTGTCCAGGGAGACCTTAGAATGTGGTGGCAGCTCTCTGACCATTGAGGATTCTCTATCCTTTGGATTAGACCCAGTACCCAGGAGCCAGGTTTCCTTCTTGGGACAGGAGGTGTGCTCTTGTATGGCTCACGGACCACAGGTTGGACCATATGCTTGAATTTCCAGAACAACCCTCTAGGGAGAGAGACCTCAAAACATAAGCTAGGGTTCTGATGAGGTTTTAGGGCCATGGAAGTTTCAATCTTCGGACTAAGTGCCATTGGCCTGCATGTCATCCTGGAGGTAGGTGCTGAGGCTGTGTCAGGCTGTGCACTTTTACCAGAGTGGCCTATGATATTGGGGTGCAGTCAGGGGCCTTGCAGTTTTCTCCTAATCTGGACATTTTGGGAAACTGAGATGGGCAGGGTTTCCTCAGGAGAGCAGGGCCAGTGATGTCATGTGTTTCTCGAGGCCCCATCCTGGAGGTCATGTGTGTCAGGACTTTGGGACCAAAGACTTTAGACACAACCTCGGATAAGAGAAAGGAGTGAGGTGATGGCAGTCTGAATCTGAAGACCCTGAGGGAAGCTCCTCGGGATTTGAAATTCAGGTGGCTGGGAGGGAGGAGCACAGGCTTTTCTGTCTGGATTTTGTGTCTAGGATGGCCACTAAATGGAGGGGTGACCTCATGTGTCCATGGGATATTCTTCCACTCTGGTGATTCTGCTTGGCACCCAAGAGTTTGATTTCTTTCTGGGGAAGAGGAAAAGACTGTATTCCATCTCTGGGATCCTGTCCAAACAGGGATTCCAGAGATGGGTTCTGGGTTCAGACACTGGGAAAACTTAACCAAAGCTTCGATTTGGGATCCTGGTCCAGATCCCAAGGGGGATCTTTGGAAAGGGGTCTCATTCTGAGGGTCACAATGCCTATTTGTGCCCAGCTGCCCATCCTGTGTAGGCATGGTCTCATGGACCATGCACCTGGTTCCCACTCAGGGTTGTACAGCCATCTCAACATTCAGTTTTCTGGCCATGGGGAAGGAGGAGCACTCTTTTGTGCTTCCGAGTCCCCTATGGGCAGGAATTTGAGCTAAGTCTGGGACAGGTACCTGAATATCCAGGTTGCTTCAAGATGATGGCCTCGGGCCAAGGTTGGACCCACCTGGAGGATATGGCGTCCACTATCTGGGTGGCTGACAGGAGGTCGGGGATCAGGCGGTGTCAGATAGACAATGTATGCAGAGGTCGGTCTATTATATTGGGGTGCCATTGAGGGCCGTGCAGGAGGGTCCTCATGTGGGTTTCTACGAAGACCCATAGGGCACTTCTTTCTGGTGGGCAGGCAGAAAGCTGCACTGTGGCTTCAGAATTCCCAATATGAAGGGCTTGTAGGCGAGGAGTGTGAAGACAGAAGTCTGAAAACACAAGCCACGGATAAGCTCAGTGCCGACCACAGGACCATTCCATTGTGCAGTGGTTGTTTCGAGATTTCCAGCACCTGAGTATGGGCGAGGGTCAGATGTCTGCTCACGCTGGGTTTGCATCCATGATGGTCAACGAATTGTGGGGTGGCCTCAAGAATTCTTGGAGATTTTCCCAAGCAGGACCTTGTGAGCTGCTCCAAACAGCAAGGTGTCCTACTGTGGGACAGGGGAAGTCCGCTTACAAGGCTCCAGGGTCCCCCATATAGAAAGATTCGACAGCAGAGGTCTCTGAATGGGGGCCTGGGAAGTCTTCCTTGCATGACCATTGCAGCTGAGGAACATTGCAGGCTTGATCTGCTGGTTTTTGTTCAAATTTCCAAGTGATCTAAGTTGACGGATGTTCTCAGTCTAATGAGTCACAATGCTGCTTGTTGTCCAGGGAGACCTTAGAATGTGGTGGTGAGGGTGCCTGGGTGGCTCAATGGGCTAAGCTGCTGCCTTCGGCTCAGGTCATGATCTCAGGGTCCTGGGATTGAGTCCCGCATCAGGCTCTCTGCTTAGCAGGGAGCCTGCTTCTTCCTCTCTCTCTCTCTGCCTTCCTCTATGCCTACTTGTGATCTCTCTCTGTCAAATAAATAAATAAAATCTATATAAAAAAAAAGAATGTGGTTGTATGTCTGTGGACATGCAGGATTCTCCTACCTGAGGGTTAGACCCAGTTCCCAGGAGCCAGGTTCCCTTCTCGGGACAGGAGGGGTTCTCTTGTATGGCTCAGGGACCACATGTCGGATCATATGTTGGATTTCAAGACCAGGCCTCTGGGCACAGAGGCCTGAATATCTAGGCTAGGGTTCTTATGAGGTTGTAGGGGCATGTCATCCTCAACCTTCGGACTTAGGGACTTTGACCTGTGAGTCTTCCTGGAGGTAGATGCTCAGGCTGTGTCAGACTGTGCATTTTTTCCAGAGTGGCCTATGAAATTTGGGTGGGCTCAGGGGCCTTGCAGGCTTTTCCTAATCTGGAGGGTTTGTGCAACTGAGACGGCAGAATTTCATCCAGAGATCAGGCCCAGTGATGTAGTGTGGTTCTGTCAGCCCCATCCTGCAGGGAATGTGGTTAAGGGCTCTGGGACCAAAGTCTTCAGACACAAAATTGTGTATCAATTAGGAGGGAGGTGATGG
The DNA here is from genome assembly GCF_964662115.1 of Mustela nivalis. Taxonomy (NCBI): domain Eukaryota; kingdom Metazoa; phylum Chordata; class Mammalia; order Carnivora; family Mustelidae; genus Mustela; species Mustela nivalis. Next base: position 60,892 of record NW_028134447.1, on the reverse strand, counting down.
CAGCCCCGATCTGCAGACGCTGAGGGCAGCTCCTCAGAATTTGAAATTCGTGTGGCTGGGAGGCAGGAGCAAAGGCTTTTCTGTCTGGATTGTGTCTAGGATGGCCTTGGAATGGTGGGGTGTCCTCATGTGTCCATGGAATATTGTACCTCTCTGGGGATTCTGCCCAGCACCCAAGAGTTTGGTGTCTCACTGGGAAGGAGAGAGCGTGGTTTACTGTTTCAGTGTTTCCGTCAACACAGGGATTCCAGAGATGGGTTATAGGTCCCTGTGCCTGGATAACCCTACAAAGGCTTAGTATTTGGGCCTAGAGGCTTGACTGCCTGGCTCTGTGGGGCTTTGGTTCAGCTCTCATGGAGACTTGTTGGAAATGGGTCTCAGGGTAAGGGTCACAATGCCTGTTTTTGCCCAGATGCCCATCCTGAGTGGGCATTGGCTCTTGTTCCATGCACCTGGATCCCAATATGAGGGTTGGACCACCATATCAACATTTAATTTTCCTTCTATGAGGAAGGAGGAGTACTCTTTTGTGCTTCAGATTCCCCCATGCACAGTAATTTGAGCTATGTTCTGGGACTGGTACATGAATAACCAGGTTGGTTTGAGATGAAGGACTCAGGTCAAGGCAGGTCACACCTGCCAGATATGGGTCCCGCTATCTAGGTGGCTACCAGGAGGTCGGGGCTCGAGCTGTGTCAGACAAAGCATTAGTTCACAAGGTGGCCTATGATATTGTGGTGCTATAGAGGGCAGTGCTGGTGGAACCTTATATGGAGTTTCACGCAGACCCATAGGGCACCTCTTTTTTCTGGTGGGCAGGCAGAAGGCATTGTGGCTCCCAAATTCCCAATATGGGGGACTTGAAGGCGAGGAGTGTGAGAACAGAAGGCAGAAAACACAATCTATGCTTAATCTCAGTGCCGAGAACATGGCCGTTCCAATGTGCAGTGGTTTTTTCGAGATCTCCAGCATCTGAGTACAGGCGAGGGTCAGATGTCTGCTCATGATAGAGTTTGTATCTATCGTGGCCAACAAATGAAATATCCAGCACCTGAGTAAAGGTGGATTTCAGATGTTTACGCACACTGGAGTTTGTGTCTCTGATGACCGAATGGAGGAGTGGCATCAAGAGGCTGATGCATGTGAGATGCTCCAAACAGCAAGGTTGTTTTTTCTACTGGACAGTTAGAGACTGGTATGTTTTCTGCAGGGCCCCCCATGTGAAAAGTATGGGTAGCAGAGCCCTTCCACATGGATGCCTGGAAAGCACACCTCCATTGACCAATGCAGCTGAGGAACATGCAGGTTCTTTACGGTGCTTCTGGGGCGAAGCACCAAGGTCTTGAGTTGACATGGAATCTCTTGAAGATGGGTTACAATGCTGGTTTTTTTTACCAGGTAGATCTTAGAATGTGTTGGTGGCTAAGGTAACTGCAAGATTCTCCTACCCTGAGGGTTTAACACAGGTCGAAGAGCACGGTTACCTTCTGGGGACAGGAGATGTAGTGTTTTGTGGCTCAGGGACCACATGCCATATCATAAGTTCCTATTCAAGAACAGGCCTCTGAAGACAGATGCCCGACAACCTAATCTAGGGTTCCAATGAGTCCCAGGGGCATGAGAGGTTCAATCTTCAGACTTAGGAAAGTTGACTTGGGTGTCTGCCAAGATGTAGGTGATCAGGGAGTTTCAGACTGCGCACTTATGTCCAGAGTAACCTCCAATATTGGGGTGGCCACAGGGTTCTTGAATGTTTCAACCAACTCTGGAGGGTTTGGTTAACTGACATGCACAATTTCCATGGGGATGGCAAGCACAGTCCTGTGGTGTGGCTCCAGAGACTCCACCCTGGAGGGCATGTGAGCCATGGTTCTGGGAGGGAAGTCTGCAAACACAAACTCGGGTTAGGTTTAGTGGCTAGGTTATCGCATGGCAATGTGTAGACCTGGAAGGCTACTCGTCAGGAACAGTAACTGGAATGACCCGAAGGTGGAAGCACAGGCTTTTATATCTGGATTGTGTGTCTAGGGTGACCTCAGAATGTAGCTGTGGCCTCATGTGTCTATGGGAGATTTTTCCTCTAAGGATACTGGCGGCTCCCAATATTTTGATGACTTTTTGAGACGGGAAGACTGCTATTTTCGATCTTAGGTGTGCCCCAAAACAGGGATTCCAGAGATGGGCTCTGGGTCTAGGCGCCTGGAAAATCCCACCAAGGGTTGGGATTTGGGCTTATGGGCAGACCAGGCCTGCAATGCAGGATTTTGGTGGTGCAACTGAGAGGGCTTGTTTGGAAGCATGCTCAGGCTGAGCATTACAATGCCTGTTTGTGCCAAGGGTGGCCCTCAGGAGTGGGCGTGGTCCCATTGTCCATTTTCTGGCTCCCACACTGAGGGATGGACACACATTCCAATGGCCAGGTTTCCAGCCATGGGGAAGGAGGAAATATCTATTGTGCTTCATGTTCCCCCATAGGCAGGGATTACAGCAAAGGTCTGGGGACAGATGCCTGAATACCAAGGATGCATAGAGATGACAGATTTGGGCCATGGCCGTTCTCACATGCTGGATATGGGCCCCGCTCTCTGGGTGGCTGACACGAGGTCTGGGCTCAGGCTGTGTCAGACACAGCACTAGTGGCCAGAGAAGTCTATATATTGGGGTACTCTCCAGGGCCGAGTAAATTGATCCTCATGTAGGGTTTCTGGCCAGACTCACGAAGCACTTCTTTCTGTGGGGCAGGCAGAATGCTGCCTTATGGATCCAGAATTCCCTATCAAGAGGGTTTGGGGACAAATAGGGTGAGAATGCAATTGTAAACACCAGCTATGCTTAAATTGAGTGCCAAGCGGAAGTCAGTTTCAATGTGCAGCAGCTTATACGAGATATCCAGCACCTGAGTAAGGGCAGATGTCAGATATTTGCTCACACTTGAGTTTGTGTCTAGGATGACGACTAATGGAGGGGTGGCTTCAGGAGGCAATGGAGGATTACGCTTAAGATTGTGAGATGCTCCAAACAACAAGGTTTCCTTCTAATGGACAGGAGGAGTCTGTTTTTTTTTTCCTCCAGGGTCCCTCAAGTGGAAGTTTGCGTAGCAGAGCCCTCCCGCATGGATGACTGGAAAGCACACGTCCAATGACCATTGCAGCTGAGGAACATGACAGGTTCGTTTTGGTGGTTCTGGTGCCAAGTACCAAGGCCTTGAGTTGACTTGGAATCTCTTACAGATGTGTCCCAAAACTGGTTTGTTACAAGGGAGGTCTTAGAATGTATTGGTGGCTATGGGCCACGCTGAGGGTTTGGCACAGGTCGATGTGCACAGTTTCCATCTTGGGAGAGGAGATGTTCTGTTTTGTGGCTCAGGGTACATATGTTGTATCCTGACTTGGTATTCAAGAACAGGCCTCTGAGGATTGATGCTGGGAACCTAATCTAGAGATCCAATGATGTCCTTGGTGCCCATCAGGTTCAATTTTCTTACTAAGGACCATTGATATGGTTGTCTGACTGGATGTAGGTGATCAGGGTGTTTCAGACTGTGCATTTGCATCCAGAGCCACTTCCAATATTGGGGTGGGCTCAGGGGCCTTGCAGGTTTCTCCTAACTTGGAGGCTTTGGGGAACTGTGATCGGCACAGTTTCCTTGGGGATGGCAGGCCCAGTCCTGTGGTAAGGCTTCAGAGACCACCTCCTTGAGGATATGAGAGCCATGGTTTTGGGAGGGAAGTCTGCAAACACAAATTTGGGTCAGGGATAGTGGCAAGGTGATCGCAGGTCCAATGCATAGACCTAGAAGGCATCACATCAGGAACTGTAATTAGGGTGACTGAAAGCTGGTAGCACAGGCTTTTCTATCTGGATTGTGTGTCCAGGATGGGCTCTGAATGTAGACGTGGTCTCATGGTTCAATGGGAGACTTTTCCTCTCTAAGGATCCTGGTGGATCTCCATAGATTGGTGGTTTTTCAGAGAAGAAAAGAGTGCTCTTTTCCATCTTAGGGGTGCTCCAAAACAGGGAAGAATGCTGTTTTCCAACTTAGGCTTATGCCAAAACAGGGATTCCAGAGACGGGCTCTGGGTCTGGGTGCCCGGATATCCCACCAAGTGTTAGGATTTGAGCCTAGGGGCATTTTAGGCCTGCAATGCAGGATCCTAATGGTGTAACAGAGAGGGCTTGTTTGAAAGCATGCTCAGGCTGAGGGTCATCATGCCTCTTTGTGCCCAGGGGGGCCCTCAGGAGAGGGCGTAGTCTCATTGGCCATATAGCTGGATCCCACTTTGAGGGTTGGACACCCATTGCAACAGCCAGGCTTCCTGCAATGGAAAGAGGAGTTCTCTATTGTGCTTCAGGTTCCCCCATTTTCAGGGTTACAGGAAAGGTCTGTGGAAAGTTGCCTTAATACCAAGGATGTGTACAGATGACAGGCTAAGAATTACCAGGTAACAAAACAGCATTGTTACCCATGTTCATGACATTCCATGTAGAAATAAGCCCTTAGTACTTCGCCCCAGAGCCACCAGAATGAACTTGCCATGTTCCTAAGCTGCAATGGTCAGTGGAGGTGTGGTTTCCAGGCAACCATACGGGGGTGCTCTGCTACACAAACTTTGCAATTGTCTGGGACCCTTGAGACAAAAAAACAGAATGCCCCTGTCCGGTAGAAGGAAACCTTCTGTTTGGAGCATCTCACAAGCCCCAGCGTGGGAAATTCTCCATTTCCTCTTGAAGCCACCACTCCATTTGTCAGTCATCATAGACACAAACTCCAGCATGAGCAAACATCTGACATCCGCCCTTACTCAGGTGATGGATTTCAATTCGATCGCTGCACACTGGAATTGCCTTTAGTTTGACTGAATTAAGCCATAGCTTGGGTTTACAATTCCATCCTCAGTCTACTGGTCCACAAGCCCTATTGTGAGGGAATTCTGGAGCTACAACACAATATTCTGCCTTCCCCATAGAAAGAAAAAGGGCCTGGAGAGTCTGCCCAGAAACTCCATATGATGGTCAATCTTCTCGGTGCTAGACGGAACCCTGATTCATAGGCTGCCCTGGGCACTAGTGCTGTGTCTGACATAGCCGGAGCCAGGACCTAGTGTCAGCCACGGAGAGATCAGGGCCCATATCCAGCATGTGAGACCAGCTATGGCCCAAGTCTGTCTTCTCTTCTATTCTTGGTATTCAGGCATCTGTACCCACACCTTTGCTGAAATCCTTGCCATTGGGGAAACCTGTAGCACAATAGAGAACTCCTCCTTCCCCATGGAAGGTATTCTGACAGTTGGGATAGTTGCTCAACCCTCAAAGTGGAAGGCAGCTCCATGGCCAAGGAGACCATGTGCACTCATGATGGCTTCCCCGGGCACAAGCAGGCATTGTGACCTCAGCCTGAGCATGCTTTCAACCAAACGCTCTCAATTGCATCTCTGGGACCCCGAATTGCAGGCCTAGTACACACCTAGGCCCAAATCCTAACCCTAGTGGGATTTTACAGGGGCCCAGACACAGAGCCCATCTCTGGAATCCCTATTTTGGGGGACCCTTAAGATGGAAAACAGCACTCTTCCCTTCCCCGAGATAGTCACCAAACTCATGGTAGCCACCAGGATCCTTGAGTGGAAAAATCTGCCATAGACCCATGAGAACACACCTGCATTCCGAGGCCATCCTGGACATACAATCCAGATACATATCATGTGCTATCACCTTTGAGTCATCGGATTTACAGTTCCTGACGAGCTGCCTTCCAGGTCTATGCATTGGGCCTGCAATCACCTTGCCATTAACCTAAACTGAGTTTGTGTTTGCAGACTTCCTTCCTAAAACCATGGCTCACATGACCTCCAGGTTCTGGCATCTGAAGCCACACCACAAGACTGTGCCTGAGATCGTCAAGGAAACTGTGCCCATCACTTTTGCCCGATACCTTTAGATTAGGAGAAACCTGCAAGGCCCCTGAGCGCAGCCAAATAATGGAGGCCGCTCTGGGCACAAATGCACAGTCTGAGACACCCTGATCACATCCATACAGGCAGACACCCAAGTCAATGCTCCTGAGTCAGAAGATTGAACCTGACATGCCCCGAGGACTTCATTGGCACACTAGATTAGGTTTACAGGTATCTGTCGTCAGAGGCCTGCTCTGGCATATCAACTTATGATAAAATATATAGTCCCTGAGCCACAGAACAGAATATGTCCTCCCCAAAAAGGAAGCCATGCTCCTGGAATTGTGTCATACCCTAAGGGTATTTGGATCCTGAATGGCCCCTTAGCAACCAGCACATTCTATGATATTCCTGGTAACAAACCATCATTGTGCCCCATCTTCATCAGACTCCATGTCAACTCAAGGTCTCGATATATTGCCCCAGAGCCACCAGAATGCACCTGCCATGTTCCTCAGCTGCAATGGTCAATGGAGGGGTGATTTCCAGGCATCCCTGTGGCGTTCTCTGCTACAAAACTTTCCACATGGAGAAACCAGAGAAAACAAACCAGACTTCTCCTGTCCGGTAGAAAGAAACTTTGCTATTTGGAGCATCTCACAAGCCCCAGCATGGGAAATCCTCCATGGCCTCTTGACGCCACCCTTCCATTTGTGGGTAATCACAGACACAAACTCCTGTGTGAGCAAACATCTGACATCCACCCTTACTCAGGTGCTGGATATTCGAAACGGCAGCTGCACACTGGAACTGCCTTTTGCTTTTCACTGAACTTAACCATAGCTTTCTATTACTATTCTATCCTCACCACACTGCTCCACAATATCTCTTGATAGGGAATTCTGGAGCCACAACGCAGTATTCTGCCTTCCACATAGAAAGAAGAAGGACCTGTTGAGTCTGCCCAGAAACTGCACATGAGGATCAATCTACTCAGACCACGAGGCAACCCTGATTAATAGATTTCCCTGACCACTCGTGCTGTGTCTGACAGAGTCTAAGCCCCGACCTCGTGTCAGCCACCCAGAGGTGAGGGCCCATATTTAGCATGAAGATCGGCCATGGCCCTGGGCCATCATCTGTACCCATCCTTGGTATCCAGTCATCTGTCCCCCAAACTTTGCTGGAATTCCTGCCAATGGCGAACCTGAAACACAATAGAGAACACCTCCTTCCCCATGGCAGGAATATTGGCTGTTGGGATGGTTGTCCAACAGCGTGGGAGCCAGCTGCATGGCCAAGGAGACCATGCCCACTCCTGAGGGCCGACATGGGCACAGGCAGGCATGGTGATCCTCAGCCTGAGCATGTTTTCAAACAAACACTCTCAGTTGCTCCTCCAGTACCAGCATTGCAGGCCTGGTATGCCCCTAGGCCCAAATCCTAACCCTTGGTGGGATTTTCCAGGTGCCCAGACCCAGAGTCCGTCTCAGAATCCCTGTTTGGGGCACCATTAAGATGGAAAACAGCACTCTTCCCTTCCCTGAGAAAGGCACCAAACTATTGGGAGCCGCCAGGATCCTTAGAGAGAAAAAATCTCCCATGGACCCATGAAAACAAACCTGCATTCCGAGGCCATCCTGTCCACACAATCCAGAGAGAAAAGTCTTTGCTACCGCCTTGGAGTCATCCTATTTACATTTCCTGACGAGCTGCCATCCATGTCTATGCATTGGGCCTATGATCATCTCGACACTAACCCTAACCCCAGTTTGTGTTTGCCGACTTCTCTCCCAAAACCATGGCTTACATGCCCACCAAGATGTGGTCCCTCAAGCCACATCACAGGAAAGTTCCTGCCATCCCCAAGAAAACTGTGCCCATCAGGTTGTCCCAACCCTCCAGATTAGGAGAAACCTGCCAGGCCCCTGAACCCACCCCAATATTGGCGGTTGCTCTGGATGCAAACGTGCATTCTGAAACACCCTGAGCACCTCCATCGAGGCAGAAAGCCAAGTCAATGGTTCTGAGTCAGATGATTGAACCTGACATGCCCCTAGGACTTCACTGGAACCCTAGATTGGGTCTTCAGACATCTGTTCTCAGAGTCCTGTTCTGGAATACCAAGTTATGATACAACATGTGGTCCCTGATTCCCACAACAGAACATCTCCTGTCTCCAGAAGGAAAATGTGCTCTTGGATCTATGTCCAACTTTCAGGGTAGATGGATCCTGCATGACCCATTAGCCCCAGCACCTTCTATGATCTCCCTGGTAACAAACCAGCATTGTGACCCAACTTCCTGAGACTTGATGCCAACTCAAGGTGTTGGTACTTTGCCCAAGAGCCATGAAACGAATCTGCCATGTTCCTAAGGTACAAAGGTCAATGGACGTGTGCTTTCTAGGCATCCAAGAGGTAGTTCTCTGCTACACAAAAATTCCACATAGGGAACCCTTGAGCAAACAAATAAGACTGCTGCTGTCAGGTTGAAGGAAACCTTGGTTGTTTGGAGCATCTCACAAGCCCCAGCCTGGGAAGTCCTCCACATTCTCTTGATGCCAACCCTCCATTTGTTAGTCATCATAGACACAAATTCCAGCATGAGCAAACATCTGACATCTGCTCTTACTCAGGTGCTGGATATTCGAATCAGTCACGCACACTGGAAATACCTTTCACTTGACACTGTATTCTTGCATAGTTTGGGTTTACAATTCCATCCTCACCCTACTGGACTGCAAGTCCTCTTGAGAGGGAATTAGGGAGACAAAACGCAACATTCTGCCTTCCCCATAGAAAGAAGAAGGGCCTGGTGAGTCTGCCCAGAAACTCCCCATGAAGATCAATCTACTTGGCCCTCGAGGGAACCCTGATTTATACTTTGCGCTGGCCACTAGCGCTGTGTCTGAGAGAGCCTGAGCCCCAACCTCGTGTCAGCCACCCAGAGTGTGGGGCCCTTATCCAGCATGTGGGACTGGCCATGGCCCAGTCATCTCTACCCATCCTTGGTATTCCGGCAACTATCCCAGACCTTTGCTGGAATCCCTACCAGTGGGGGAATCTGAAGCACAATTGAGAACTCCTCCTTCCCCATGGCAGGAAGCCTGGCTGTTGCTATGGGTGCCCAACCCTCAGAATTAGAACCAGGTGCATGGCCAATGAGACAACGCCCAATCATAAGGGCCGCCTGGGCCAAAGCAGGCATTGTGTCCCTCAACCTTAGCATGCATTCAAACAAATGCTCTCAGTTGTTTCTGCAGGGTCCTGCATCGCAGGCCTGGTATGCCCTTAGGACCAAATCCTAACACTTCGTGGGATTTTCCATGCCAACATAACCAGAGCCCGTCTCTGGAATCTCTGTTTTGAAGCACCCCTATGAGGGAAAACAGCAATCTTCCCTCCCCTGAGAAAACTATTAGGAGCTGCCAGGATGTGTAGAGAGGAAAAATCTCCCAGGGCTCCATAAGACCACACCTTCATTCCGAGGCCATCCTGGACACACAATCCAGATACAAGAGACTGTGCTACCACCTTCGAATCACCTGGTTTACAGTTCCAGACGAGCTGCCCTACAGACCTATGCATTGGGCCTGTGATCACCTCGCCATTAACCCTACCCCAAGTTTGTGTTTGCAGACTTCTTTCCCAAAACCATGGCTCACATGCCCTCTATGATGGGTCTCTGTAGCCACACCACAGGAAAGATCCTGCTATCCCCAATGAAACTGTGTCAATCACAGTTGCCCAAACTCTCCAGATTAGGAGAGACCTGCAAATCCCCTGAGCCCAGTCCAATATTGGAGGCCACTCTGGACACAAATGCACAGTGTGCAACACCCTGATCACCTCCATCCAGGAAGACACCCAAGTCAATGGTCCTGAGTCAGAAGATTGGTCCCTGAACACCACAATAGAATATCTCCTGTCCCCAGATGGAATTCGTGCTCTTCAACTTGTGTCAAGGGTCGGGGTATATGAATTATGCACAGCCCCTTAGCCCCCAGCACATTCTAAGATCTCTCTGGTAACAAACAAACAGCATTGTGATCCATCTTCATGAGATTCCATGTCACTTCAAGTCCTTGGTAATTCGCCCCAGAGCCACCAGAATGAACCTGCCATGTTCCTCACCTGATATGGTCAGTGGAGGTGTGCTTTCCAGGCATCCATGTGGGAGTGCTCTTCTACTTATTCTTTCCACATGTGGGACCCTGGAGCAAACAAACCAGACTGCCACTGACCAGTAGAAGGGAACCCTCTGTTGGAGCATCTCAGAAGCACCAGCAGGAGAAATCCTCCATGGCCCTTGACACAACCCCTCCATTTGTCAGTCATCATAGACAAAAACTCCAGCATGAGAAAACATCTGAAATCTGCCGTTATTTAGATTCTGCATTTTCTTTTCCACCACTGCACACTAGAACTGCGTTTCACTTGACACTGAATTTATCCATAGCTTGGGTTTAGAATTCCATCCTCAGCCTCCTGGTCTGCAAGCCCTCTAGAGAGGGAATTTGGAGCCACAAGGCAACATTCTCCATTCCCACTAGAAAGAAATTGGGCCTGGTGAATCTTCCCAGAAACTCCACATGAGGTTCAATCTACTTGGCACTCGATGGAACCTTGATTTATAGGCTGTCCTGGGCACTAGTACTAGTACTAGTACTAGTACTGTGTCTGACAGAGCCTGAGCCAAGACCTAGTTTCAGGCACCCAGAGATATGAGCCCATATCCAGCATGTGAGATTGGCCAGGGCCCAAGTCCATCATCTCTACCCATCCTTGGTATTCAGGCACCTGTCCCCAGACCTTTTATGTAATCCCTACCAATGGGGTAACCTAAAGCACAATAGAGAACTCCTCCTTCCCCATGGTAGGAATCCTGGCTGTTGATATGAGTGTCCAAACCTCAAAGTGGGAGCCAGCTGCATGGCCAAGGAGACAATGCCCACTCATGAGGGCTGCCCTGGGCACAAGTAGCCATTGTAACCCTCAGCTTGAACAAGCCTTCAAAAAAATGCTCTTAGTTGCACCTCCAGGATCCTGCATTGCAGGCCTGATATGCCCTTAAGCCCAAATCCTAACACATCGTGGGATGTTCCATGTGCACATACCCAGAGCCCGTCACTGGAATCCCTGTTTTGAGGCATCCCTAAGATGGAAAACAGCACTCTTCACTTCCCTGAGAAAGCCACCAAACTAATGGGATCCCCCAGGATCCTTGAGAAGAAGAATCTCCCATGGTCCCATGAGTCCACACCTGTATTCCGAGGCCAGCGTGGATATGCTATCCAGATACAAGAGACTGTGCTACTGGCTTCGAGTCACCTGATTTACAGTTCCTGACGTGCTGCCCTCCAGATCTTTGGATTGGGACTGTGAACACCTCTCCATTAACCTTATCCCGAGTTTGTGTTTGCAGATCTCTCTCTAAAAACAATAGCTCACATGTCCTCCAGGATGGGGCCCCTAGAGTCACACCACAAGACTGTGCTTGCCATCCCCAAGGAAACTGGGCCCATCACAGTTGCCCAAACTTCCTGATTAGGAGAAACCCGGAAGGCTCCTGAGCACATCCCAATATTGGAGGCTGCTCTGGATGCAAATGCACAGTCTGAAACACCCTGATCACCTCCATCCAGGCAGACACCCAAATCAATGGTCCTGAGTCAGATAATTGAACCTGACATGGCCCTAGGACCTCATTGGAAGAGGGATTAACTTTTCAGGCACCTGTCCTCAGAGGCCTCTTCTGGAATACCAACTTATGATACAAATTATGGCCCCTGAGCCCCAGGGTGGGAAATCCTCCATGGCCTCTTGACGCCACCTCTCCATTTGTTGGTCATCATAGACACAAACTCCAGCCTGAGCAAACATCTGACATCCGCCCATATTCAGGCGCTGATATTGGAATCAGCTGCTGCACACTGGAACTGCCTTTCGCTTTGCAATGAATTTAAGCCTAGCTTCAGATTACAATTTCATCCTCACCCAACTGGTCTGCCATATCTCTTGATTGGGAATTCTGGAGCCACAAGGCAACATTCTGCCTTCTTCATAGATAGAAGGACCTGGTGAGTCTGCCCATAAACTGCACATGAAGATCAATATACTCAGCCCAGGAGGGAACCCCTATTTATAGTTTGCCCTAGCCACTAGTGCTGTGTCTGACAGAACCTGAGCCCCTACCTCGTGTCAGCAACCCAGAGGGTGGGGCCCACATTAACCATGTGAGACCGGCCATGGCCCAGGGCTGTCATTACTACCCATCCTTGGTATTCAGGCATCTGTCCCCTAGATCTTAGCTGGAATCCCTACCAATGGGGGGACCTGAAGCACAATAGAGAATTCATCCTTCGCCATGGCAGGAATCCTGGCTTTTGGATGGGTGTCCAACCCTAGGAATGGGAACTGGCTGCATGGCTGAGTAGACATCGCCCAATCCTGATGGCCTCCGGGGCAAAAGCAGGCATTGGGACCCTCAGCTTGACCATACTTTCAAACAAACGCTCTCAGTTGCACCTCCAGGATCCCGCATTGTAGGCCTGGTATGGCCCTAGGCCTAAATATTAACCCTTGGTGGGATTTTCCAAGCACTTAGACCCAGAGCTCATCTCTGGAATGCCTGTTTTGGGGCACGCCTAAGCTGGAAAACAGTACTCATCCCTTCCCGGAGAAATCCAACAAACTACTGAGAACCGCCAGGATCCTTGAGAGGAGAAATCTCCCATGGACCCTTGAGACAACACCTGCAATAAAGGCCATTCTGGAAATTAAATCCAGATACAATTACCTGTGCTACCACCTTTGAGTTATGTGATTTACAGTTCCAGACTTGCTGCCCTCCTGGTCTATGGATTGGGACTATGATCACCTTGCCACTAACCCTAACCTAAGTTTGTGTTTGCAGACTTCTCTCTCAAAATCATGGCGCACATGTCCTCCAGGATGGGGTCTCTGGAGTCACACCACAGGACTTTTCCTGCAATCCCCAAGGAAACTGCCCATCACAGTTGTCCAAAAACCCCATATAAGGAGAAACCTGCAAGGAACCTGAGCCAACCCTAGTATTGGATGCCACTCTGGACACAAATGCACAGTCTGAAACACCCTCATCACCTGCATCCAGTCAGACACCAGAGTCAATGATTCTGAGTCAGAAGATTGAATGACATTCCCCTAGGGCCTCATTCAAACCCTTTATTAGGTTTTCAGGCTTCTGTCCTCAGAGACCTGTTCTGGATTACCAATTTATGATACAACATATGGCCGCTGAGCCCCACAACAGAATATCTCCTGCCCCCAGAAGCAATCCGGGCTCTTGGGCCTGTGTCAAATCCTCAGGCTAGATGAATCCTGCATGGCCCATTAACCACCAGCACATTCTAAGATCTCCCTGGTAACAAACCAACATTTTGACCCATCTTCATGAGGTTCCATGTCCAATCCAGTCTTTATTTCTTCGCCTCAAAGCCACCAGATGCCATGTTCCTTCGCTGTCATGGTCAATGAAGGTGTGCTTTCCAGTCACCCATGTGGGAGATCTATGTTATCCGATCTTTCGACATGGGGAACCATGGAGGAAACAAATCAGACTGCCCCTGTCTGGTAGAAGGAAACCTTGCTGTTTGGAGCATCTCAAAAACACCAGATTGGGAAATCCTCCATAACCTCTTGACGCCACCCCTCCATTTTTGTGTCATCATAGACACAAACTCCAGCATGAGCAAATATCTGACATCCACCCTCACTCAAGTGCTGAATATTGGATTCAAACATTGCACACTGGAAATTTCTTTCGCTTGATACAGAATGTAACCATAGCTTAGGTTTACAATTCCATCCTCAGCCTCCTGGTCCACAAGCCCTCTTGATAGTGAATTCTAGAGCCACAAAACAGCATTCTGCCTTCCCCTTACAAACAAGAAGGGCCTGGTGAGTCTGCCCAGAAACCATACATGAGGATCAATCTGCTCGGCACTCGAGGGAACCCCAATTTATAGGCTGCCCTGGGCACTAGTGCTGTGTCTGACAGAGCCTGAGCCAAGACCTAGTGTCAGCCACCCAGTGATCGGGGCCCATATCCACGATTTGATACTGGCCATGGCCCATGTCCATCATCTTTACCCATCCTTGGTATTCAGGCCTCTGTCCCCAGACCTTTGCTGGAATCCCCGCTAATGGTGGAACCTGACGCACTATAGAGAACTCCTCTTTCCCCATGGCAGGATTCTGGCTGTTGGGATGGTTGTCCAACCCTCAAAGTGGGAGCCAGCTGCATGGCCAATGTGACCACGCCCACTCATGAGGGCCACCTGGGCATAAGCAAGTATTGTGACCCTCAGCCTGAGAATGATTTCAAACAAGACCTCTCAGTTGCACCTCCAGGATCCTGCATGCAGGCCTGGTAAGCCACTAGGCCCAAATCCTAACACTTGGTGGGATTTTCCAGGGGACCAAACCCAGAGTCCGTCTCTGGAATCCATATTTTGGGTCACCCCTAACATGAAATACAGCACTCTTCCCTTCCCCGAAAAAGCCACCAACTATTGGGAGCCACCAGGATCCTTAGAGAGGAAAAATCTCCCATGGACCCATGAGGCCACAACTGCATTCTGAGGCCATCCTGCACACAATACAGAGAAAAAAGCCTGTGATTCTGCCTTTGAGTCACCCGATTAACAGTTCCTGAAGAGCTGCCATCCATGTCTATGCATTGGGCCTGTGATAACCTTGCCACTAACCCTAACCCAAGTTTGTGTTTTCAGACTTCCCTCCCAAAACCGTGGCTCACATGCCCTCCAGTTTGTGATAACTGGAGCCACACCACGGGATTGTACGGGTCTTCCCAAAGGAAACTGTGATTGTCACTATTAAACAAACACTCCAGATTAGGAGAAACCTGCAAGGCCCCTAAGCCCAGCCCAATATTGGAGGCCACTCTGGACGCAAATGCACAGTCTGACACACCATATAACCTACATCCAGGCTGATATCCAAGTCAATGGTCCTCAGACAGAAGATTGAACCTGACATGCTCCTAGGATTCACTGGAACACTAGAATAGGTTTTCAGGTATCTGTACTCAGAAGGCTGTTCTGAATATCAATGTATGATACAATATGGTCACTGAGCCACACAAAAGAACATCTCCTGTCCTTAGAAGAAAGCTGTGCTCTGGACCTGTGTCAAACACTCTGGGTAGATGAATTCTTCAAGGCCCCCTGGCAACCAGCACATTCTATGATCTCCCTGACAACATACCAGCATTGTGACCCATCTTCATGAGACTCCATGACAACTCCAGCCCTTGGTACTTCGGCCCAGAGCCACCAGAATGAAACTGCCATGTTCCTCTGCTGCCATGGTCAATGTAGGTGTACTTTCCAGGCATCCAGCGGGAGTGCTCTGATACCAACTTTCCACATGGGGAACCCTGGAGGAAACAAACCAGACTCCCCTGTACGGTAAAAGGAATCTTTTCTGTATGGAGTATCTCAAGCCTGAGGGTGGGTAATCCTCCATGGCCTCTTGAGGCCACCCATCCATTTGTTGGTCATCATAGACACTAACTCCAGCATGAGCAATCAACTGACATCTGCACTTACTCAAGTGCTGGATATTTGAATCAGCTGCTACACACTGGAATTGCCTTATGCTTGGCACTGAATTTAAAAGTAGCTTGGCGGGACGCCTGGGTGGCTCAGTTGGTTAAACAGCTGCCTTCGGCTCAGGTCATGATCCCAGCGTCCTGGGATCGAGTCCCACATCAGGCTCCTTGCTCCGCAGGGAGCCTGCTTCTCCGTCTGACTCTGCCTTCCACTCTGTCTGCCTGTGCTTGCTCTCGCGCGCTCTCTGACAAATAAATAAAATCTTGAAAAAAAAAAAAGTAGCTTGGGTTTGCAATTCCATCCTCACCCTGGTGTTCAGTAAGCTCTCTTGATAGGGAATTCTGAAGCCACAACACAGCATTCTGCCTTCCCCATAGCAAGAAAAAACAGCCTGGAGAGACTGCCCAGAAACCCTACATGAGGATAAATCTACTCGACCCTCGAATGAACCCCATTTATAGGTTTACCTGGCCACTAGCGCTGAGTCTGACAGAACCTCGTCTCTGACCACGTGTCAGGACCCAGAGACTGGGCTCCAACTCCAGAATGTGAGACCAGCCATGTCCCAGGGCTGTCATCTCTACCCATTCTTGATTCAGGCATCTGTCCCCAGACATTTGCTGAAATCCCTGCCAATGGGGGAACCAGAAGCACAATAGGGAAATCCTCCTTCCCCATGGCAGGAATGATGGCTCTTGGGATGGGTTTCCAGACCTCAGAGTGGTAGCCAGCTGAATGGCCAATGATAACCCGCCCACTCATGAGGGCCGCCCTGGACACAAGCAGGCATTGTGACCCCCAACATGAGCATGCTTTCAAACAAAAACTCTCAGTTGCATTCCAGAATCCAAATTTGCAGGCCTGATATGCCCCTAAGCACAAATCCTAACACCTGGTGGGATTTTTCAGGGGACCAGAAACACAGCCTTTCTCTGGAATCCCTGTTTTTGGACACCCCTAAGATGTAAAATAGCACTCTCCCCTTCGCCAAGAAAGCCACCATAGTATAGGGAGCCGCTAGGAACCTTGAGAGGAAAAATCTCCCATGGATCCATGAGACCACACCTGCATTCCGAGGCCATCCTGGACACATAAGCCAGATACACAAGCCTGTGCTACCACCTTCAAGGCAACTAATTTATAGTTCCAGACGAGCTGCCCTCCAGGTCTATGCATTGGGCCTGCGATCACCTCACCGCTAACCTTAACCCGAGTTTGTGCTTACAGACTTCTATCCCGAAACCATGGCTCATATTTCCTCCAGGATGGGGTCTCTGGAGCCACACCAAAGGACTGTGCCTGCCATCCCCAAGGAAAATGTGTCCGTCACATTTGCCTAAAACTTCGAGATAAGGAGAAACCTGCAAGGCCCCTGAGCCCACCCCAATACTGGAGGCCCCTCTGGACACAAATGTGCAGTCTGAAATACGCTGATCACCTGAATCCAGGCAGATACCCAAGTCAGTGTTTCTCAGTCAGAAGATGGAACCTGACATGCTCCTATGACCTCATTGTAACCCCTGATTAGGTTTTCAGGCATTTGTAATCAGAGACCTGTTCTGGAGTACCAACTTAAGATACAACATATGGTCCCTGATCCCTACAACAGAACATCTCCTTTCTCTAGATGGAAGCCGTGCTCTTGGAACTGTGTCAAACGCTCAGGGTAGATGAATCCTACTGGCCCGTAGCCACCAGCAGATTCTAAGATCTCACTGGTAACAAGCCAGTATTGTGAGCCATCTTCATGAGATTCCATGTCAACTACAGGCCTTGGAACTTCACCCCAGAGCCTTCAGAAAGAACCTGCCATGTTCCTCAGCTGCAATGTTCAGTGGAAGTGTGCTTTCCAGGCATCCATGTGGGAGTGCTCTGCTACCCAAACTTTCCACATGGGGGACTCTCGAGCAAACAAATCTGACTGCCCTGTCCTGTAGAAGGAAACCTGGCTGTTTGGAGCATCTCACAAGCTCAAGTGTGGGAAATCCTCTATGACCTCTTTTCAACTCCTCTCCATTTGTCGGTCATTATAGACACAAACTCCAGCTTGAGCAAACATCTGACGTCTGCGCTTACTCAGGTGCTGGATATTCGAATCAGCCGCTGCACACTGGAAATGCCATTCGCTTGTCACTGAATTTATTCATAGCTTGGGTTTACAATTCCATCCTCACCCTACTGGTCCACAAGCCCTCATGATAGGGAATTCTGCAGCCACAACACAGCATTCTGCCTTCCCAATAGAAAGAAGAAGGGCCTGGTGAGTCTGCCCAGAAACTCCACATTATGATCAATCTACTTGTCCCTTGAGGGAACCCTGAATTATAGACAGCCCTGGCCCCTAGTGTTGTGTCTGACAGAGCCTAAGCCCCGACCTCGTGTCAGCCACCTAGAAGGCGGGGCCCATATCCCGCATGTTAGACTGGCCATGGAACAGAGCCGTCATCTTTACCCATCCTTGGTATTCAGGCATGTGTCCCCAGACCTTTCCTGGAATCCCTACCAATGAGGGAACCTGAATCACAATAGAGAAATCCTCATTCCCCATGGCAGGATTCCTGTAAGTTCGGAAGGGTGTCCAACACTCAGAGTGTTAGCCTACTGAATGGCCATTGAGACCACCCCCATTCCTGAGGGCCACCCTATGCAAAAGCTTGCATAGTGACCCTCAGCCTGAGCATGCTTTCAAACAAACGCTCTCAGTTGTATCTCCAGGACTTGCATTGGAGGCCTGGTAAGCCCCTATGCCCAAATCATAACCCTTGGTGGGTATTTCCAGGTGCCCAGAGCCAGAGCACTTCTCTGCAATCCCTGTTATGGGACACCCTTAATATGGAAAACAGAACTCTTTCCTCTCTGAGAAAGCCACCACATTATAAGGAGCCGCCAGGATACTTGAGAGGAAATATCACCCATGGACACCTGAGACCACACCTGCATTCTTAGTCCATCGTGGATACACAATCCAGATAAAAAAGCCTGTGCTACCTCCTTTGAGGCATGCAATTTACATTTCACACGGAGCTTCCCTCCAGGAGTATGCATTGGGCCTACAATCACTTCGCCACTAAACCTAACCCGCATTTGTGTTTGCAGACTTCCCTCCCAAAACCATGGCTCTCATGCCCTCCAGCATGGGGTCTCTGGAGCCACACCACAGGACTGTGCCCACCATTGCCAAGGAAACTGTGCCCATCAAATTGCCCTATCTTTCCAGATTAGGAGAAACCTGCAAGGCCCCTGAGCCCACCCCAATACTGGTTGCCACTCTGTACACAAATGCACAGTCTGGAACACCCTGATCACCTACATCTAGGCAGACTTTGAAGTCAATGATACTGAGTCAGAGGATTGAACCTGACATTCCGTTAGGATTTTATTGGAACCCTAGATTAAATTTTCAGGCATCTATCCTCAGAGGCCTGTTCTGCAATACCAAATTATGATACATTTGGTCCGTTAGCCCCACATCAGAACATCTCTGGTCCGAGAAGGAAACCGTGCCCTTTGACCAGTGTCAAACCCTCAGGGTAGATGAATCCTACATGGTCCCTTAGCCACCAGCACACTGTAAGGTCTCCATGGTAACAAACCTGCATTCTGACCCATCTTCATGAGACTTCATGTCAACTCCAGGCCTTGGTAATTCGCCCAAGAGCCACCAGAACGAATTGGCCATGTTTCTCAGCTGCAATTTTAATGGAGGTGTGCTTTTCAGGCATCCACGTGGGAGTGCTCTGCTACCCAAACTTTCCACATGGGGGACCCTGGAGCAAATAAACCAGACTCCCCCTGTGTGGTAGAAGGAAACTTTGCTGTTTGAAGCATCTCACAAGCCCCAGCATGTGAAATCCTCCATGGCCTCTTGACGCCACCCCTCCATTCATCGGTCATCATAGACATAAACTCCAGCATGAGGAAATGTCTGACTTTCACCTTTACTCAGGTGCTGGATATCTGGAATCAGACACTGCACAATGGAACTGCCTTTTGCTTGGCACTGAATTGAACCTTAGCTTGAGTTTACAATTCCATCCTCATCCTACTGGTCCCCAAGCCCGCTTGATAGGGAATTCTGGGGCCACAACGCAGCTTTTTGCCTTCCCCTTAGAAAGAAGAAGGGCATGGTGATTCTGCCCAGAAACTCTGCATGAGGATCAATCTGCTCAGCCCTTGAGGAATCCCTGATTCATACTCAGCCCTGACCACTAGTTCTGTTTCTGACAGAGCCTGAGTGCTCAATTCATGTCAGCTACTCAGAGAGTCAGGCATGTGAGACTGGCCATGTCTCAGGTCCCTCATCTCTACCCATCCTTGGTATTCAGGCATCTGTCCCCAGACATTTGCTAGAATACCTGCTAATGGGGGAACCTGAGGCACAATAGAGAATTCTTCCTTTTCCATGGCAGGAATCCTGGTAGTTGGGATGGGTGTCCTACATTAAAGTGGTAGCCAGCTGCATGGCCAAGGAGACAACTCCCACTCATAAGGGCTGCCCTAATCACATCAGGCATTGTGACACTCAGACTAGCATGCTTTCAAACAAACGCTCTCAGTTGTACCTCCAAGTCACACATTGTAGGCCTGGTACTCCCCTAGGCCCAAATCCTAATCCTGGTGGGATTTTCCAAGCACCCAGACTCACAGCCCTTCTCTGGAATCCCTTTTTGGGGAACATCTAAGATTGAAAACAGCACTCTTCCATTCAAACGAGAAAGCCACCATACTATTGGGAGCTTCCAGGATCTGTAGAGAGGAAAATACTCTCATGGAAACATTAGAACACACCTGCATTCCAAGGCTATCATGGACACACAATCCAGATACAAAAGCCAGTGCTAGTGCCTTCGAGGTACGTGATTTACAGTTCCTGACGATCTGCCCTCCAGGTCTATGCATTGGGCCTACGATCACCTCGCAACTCAACCTAATCCGAGTTTGTGATTGCAGACTTCTCTCCCAAAACCATGGCTTACATGCCCTCCACGATGGAGTCTCTGGAGCCACACCACAGGACTGTGCCTGCCACCCCCAATGAAACCGTGCCCACAAATTTGCCTAAACCTTCAAGATTAGGAGAAACCTGCAAGGCCCCAGAGCCCACCCCAATATTGGAGGCTACTCTGTACACAAAGGCACAGTCAGAAACACCCTGATTGCCTACATATAGGCAGACACCGAAGTCAATGGTCCTGAGTCTGATGATTGAACCTGAAATTCCCCTTGGACTTCATTGGAACCCTAGATGAAGTTTTTAGGCATCTGTCCTCAGAGGCCTGTTCTGGAATTCCAACTTATGATACAACATTTGGTCCGTGAGCCCCACAACAGAACATCTCCGATACCCAGAAAGAAACCGTGTTCTTCGACCGGTGTCAAACCATCAGGATAGACTAATCATACATGGCCCCTTAACCACCAGCACATAGTAAGATTTCCGTGGAAACAAAACTGCATTGTGACCCAACTTCATTAGAAACCAGGCCTTGGTACTTTGCCCTAGAGCAACCAGAAAGAACCTGCCATGTTCCTTAGGTGCAATGGTCAATGTAGGTGTGCTTTCCCTTATCCACGTGCGAGTACTATGCTACCCAAACTTTGCACATGGGGGAACCTGGTGTAAACAAACCAGACCTCCCCTGTCCAGTAGAAGGAAACCTTATGTTTGGATCAACTCACAGGCCTCAGCGTGTAAACTGCTCCATGGCCTCTTGATGCCACCACTCCATTGGTCGGTCATCATAGACACAAACTCCAGTCTAAGCAAACATCTGACATGCACCCTTATCCCGGTGCTGGATGTCTCGAATAAACCACTGCACATTGGAACTGCCTTCCACTTGGCACTGAATTGAACCATAGCTTGTGTTTACAATTCCATCCTCACCTGACTGGTCCCTAAGCCCTCTTGATAGGGAAATCTGGGGCCACAACGCAGCATTCTGCCTTCCCCATCGAATGAAGAAATGCCTGGTGAGTCTGCCCTGAAAACCCACATGAGGATCAATCAGGTCGGCCCTCGAGTCAACACCGATTTATAGGCTGCCATGGCCACTAGTGCCATGTCTGACAGAGCCTGAGCTCGATTGAGTTTCAGCCACTAGAGAGCAGGCCCCATATCTAGCATTTGGGATTGCCATGGCCCAAGTATGTCATCTCTACCCATCCTTGATATTCAGGCACCTGTCCCCAGACCTTGGCAGGGATCCCTGCCAATTAGGGAACTTGAAGCACAATAGAGAACTCTTCTTTCCCCATGGCAATAAACCTGGCTTTTGGGATGGGTGTTCTACCCTCAAAGGGGGAGCCAGTTACAACATCAATGACCCCACACACACTCCTGAGGACTACCCTTGGCACAAACAGGCATTGTGACCCTCACCCTGAGCATGCTTTCAAAAAATCCCTCTCAGATTCACCACAATGATCCCTCATTTCAGGCCTGGTATGCCTGTAGGTTCAAATCATAAAACTTGGTGGGATTTTCGAGGTGCCCAGACCCAGAGACCATCTCTGGAATTTTTGTTTTGGTGCACCCTTCAGATGGAAAACAGCACTCATCCCTTCCCCAAAAATGTCACCAAATTATGAGGAGCCACCAGGATCCATAGAGAGGCAATGTCTCCCATGGACCCATGAGAACACACCTGCATTCCGAGGCCATCCTGGACACACAATCCGGAGAGAAAAGCCTGTGCTACTGCCTTCCATTCACCCTAATTACAGTTCCAGATGAGCTGCTCTCAAGGTATATGCATTGGGCCTGTGATTACCTCGCCACTCACCCTAATTCGAATTTGTGTTTGCAGACTTATCTACCAAAACCATGGCACACATGCCCTCCAGGATGGGGTCTCTGGATCCACACTGCAGGACTGTCCCTGCCATCCACAAGGAAACTGTTTCCATCACAGTTGCCCAAACTGTCTAGATTAGGAGAAACCTACAAGGCCTCTGGGCCTACCCCAATTTCGGCGGCCGCTCTGAACACAAATGCACAGTCTGAAATACCCTGATCCCCTACATCCAGGAACACAGCCAAGTCAATGGTCCTGAGTCAGAATAATGAACCTAACATGCCCCTAGGACGTCATTGGAACCATTGATTCGGTTTTCAGACATGTGTCCTCAGAGGCCTGTTCTAGAATGCGAACTTATGATACAACATGTGGTGCTTGGGCCACACAACAGAACATCTCCTGTCCCCAGAAGGAAACCGTGCCCTACAATCTGTGCAAAATCCCAGAGTAGTAGATTCCTGCACAACTACTAAGCCACCAGCACATTCTAAGATCTACCTGGTAACAAACCAGCTGTGTGGCCCATCTGCAAGAGATTCCATGTCAAATCAAGGACTTGGTACTTTGCTACAGAGACACCAGAATAAAGCTGCCATGTTCTTCAGTTGCAATGGTCAATGAAGTTGAACATTCCAGGCATCCATGCGGTAGAGCTCTGCTACCCAAACTTTCCACATGGGGGACCCTGGAGCAAATAAACCACACTCCACCTGTCCAGTAGAATGAAACCTTGCTATTTGGAGCAGCTCATGAGTCTCAACGTGAAAATCCCTCCATGGCTTCTTGACGCCACCCCTCCATTTGTCAGTCATCATAGACACAAACTCCAGTGTGAGCAAATATCCGACGTCCTCCCTTACTAAGGTGCTGGATATCTCGAATAAGCTGCTGGACACAGGAACTGCCTTCCGCTTGGCAGTGAATTGAACTGTAGCTTGTGTTTACAATTCCTTCCTCACCCGACTGGTCCCCAAGCCTTCTTGATAGCGAATTATGGAGACACAACACAGCATTCTGCCTTCCCGATAGAAACAAGTGCCTGGTGAGTCTGGCCAGAAACCCCACATGAGGATCAATCTGCTCGGCCCTATATTGGAGGGACCCTGATTTATAGGTTGCCCTGGCCACTAGTGCTGTGTCTGACGGAGTTGAGCCCAGACCTAGTGTCAGTCACCAGAGTTTGAGCCCCACATCTAGCATTTGGGATTGCCATGGCTCAAGTATTTCATCTCTACCCATCCTTGGTATTCAGGCACCTGTCCCCACACCTTTGCTGGAATCCCTGACAATGGGGCATCCTGAAGCACAATAGAGAACTCCTCCTTCTTCATATCAGGAAACTTGGCTGTTAGGATGGGTGTTCAACCCTGAAAGGGGGAGTCATTTACAAGTCCAGTGAGACCACACAAACGCCTCAGGGATGCCCTGGAGGCAAACAGGCCTTGTGACCCTCAGCCTGAGCATGCTTTCAAACAATCCTTCTCTGTTGCACCACCATGAACCCGCATTGCAGGCCTAATATGCCCCTAAGCCCAAATCCTAGCACATGTTGTGATGTCCCAGATCCCATGAACCAGAGCCCGTCTCTGGAATCCCTGTTTTGTGGCACCCATAAGGTGGAAAACATCACTCTCCCCTTCCCCGAAAAAGCCACCAAACTATGGAGAGCCACCAGGATCCATAGAGAGGAAAAGACTCCCATGGACCCATGAGACCACACCTGCATTCCAAGGCCATGCTGGACACACAATCCAAAGAGAAAAACCTGTGCTACTGCCTTCCAGTCTCCCTAATTATAGTTCATGAGGAGCTTCCCTCCAGGTCTACGCATTGGGCCTGTGATCACCTCGCCCCTCACCCTAATTTGTATTTGTGTTTGCAGACTTCTCTCCCAAAACCATGGCTCACATGCCCACCAGAATGTGATCTCTGGAGCCACACCACAGAACTCTGGCTGCCAACCCCAAGGACACTGTGCATATCAGATTTGCCCAAACCTTCCAAATTAGGAGAAACCTGTGTGGCCCCTGAGCCCACACCAATATTGCCGGCCACTCGGGATGGAAATGCGCAGTCTGAAACACCCTTATCACCTACATCCAGGGAAATAGCCAAGTCAATGATCGTGAGATAGACGATTGAACCTAAAATGCCCCTAGGCTCTCAATGGAACCCCATTAGGTTTTTAGGCATCTGTCCTCAGGGGCCTGTTCTGAAATACCAATCTATGACACATCATGTGGTCTCTGAGCCACACGACAGAACATCCCCTGTCCCCAGAAGAATACCATGCTCTTCGACCTGTGCCAAACCCTCAGGGTAGGAGAATCCTGCATGGCACCTTAGCAACCAGTACATTCTAAGTTCTCCCTGGTAACAAACAAGCATTGTGACCCATCTGCAAGAGATCCCATGTCAACTCAAGGCCTTGGCACTTTGTCCCAGAGCCACCAGAACGAATCTGCCATGTTCCTCAGCTGCAATTGTCAATGGAGGTGTGCTTTCCTGGCATCCATGCCGGAGAGCTCTTCTTCACAAACTTTCCACATGGGGAAACCTAGAGTAAACAAACCAGACTTCACCTACACTGTACAAAAAAATGTTACTTTTTGCAGCAGTTCACAGGCCTCAGCATGTGAACTCCTCCATGGCCTCTTTATACCACCCCTCCACTTGTCGGTCATCATAGACAAAAACTCTAGTGTGAGCAAGCATCTGACATCCACCCTTATTCCAGTGCTGGATATCTCGAGTAAACTGCTACAAATTGGAACTGCTTTCTGCTTGGCACTGAATTGAACCATAGCTTTTGTTTACAATTCCACCCAAAACTGACTGGTTCCCAAGCTCTCGTGATTGGGAATCCTGGAGCCACAACACAGCATTCTGCCTTCCCTATTCAATGAACAAATGCCTGGGAATCTTCCCAAGAAACTCCACATGAGGATCAATCTGCTCCGCCCTCGAATCTACTCTGATATAAAGGCTGCCATGGCCACTAGCGCTGTGTCTGACAGAGCCTGAGCCCCGACCGAGTTTTAGGCCTCATATCTAGCATTTGGGATTGCTATGGCCCAAGTACGTCATCTCCACCCATCCTTGGTATTCAGGCACCTATCTCGAGACCTTGCTGGAAACCCTGCCAATGGGGCAACCTGAAGCACAGAGGAACCTGACGGAAGAGAACTCATCCTTCCTCATGGCAGGACATTTGGGTTGGGTGTCCAACTCTCTAAGAGGGAGCCAGATATATGACCAATGAGACCACTCCCACTCCTGAGGGCCGCCATGGGAGCAAACAGGCATTGTGAGACTCAGCCTGAGCAAGCTTTCAAACAATCCCTCTCAGTTGCACCATCATGATCCCGCATTGCAGGCCTCATACACCCCTAGGTGCAAATCCTAACCCTTGGTGGGAAGTCCCAGATGCCCAGAAAAAGAGCCTGTATCTGGAATCCCTGTTTTGGGGCACCCATAAGATGGAAAACAACACTCTTCCCTTCCCCAAAAAAGCCACCAAACTATGAGCTGCACAGATCCATAGAGAGGAAAAGTTTCCCATGGACCCATGAGACTATACCTGCATTCCAAGGCCATCCTGGACACACAATATAGAGAGAAAAGCCTGTGCTACTGCCTTCCAGTCACCCTAATTACTCCTGACAAGCTGCACTCCCGGTCTACTCATTGGGCCTGTGATCACCTTTCCACTAACCATAACCCACATTTGTGTTTGCAGACTTCTCTCCCAAAACCATGGCTCATATGCCCTCCAGGACAGGGTCTCTGGATCCACAACACATGACTGGGCCTGCCATCCCCAAGGAAACTGTGCCCGTCAAACCTGCCCAAACCTTCCAGTTTAGGAGAAACACGCAAGAGCCCTGAGCCCGACCCAATATTGTCGGCAGCACTGGACACAAATGCCAGTCTGAAACGCCCTGATCACCTACATCCAAGCAGACAGCCATTTCAATGTTCCTGGGTCAGAAGATTGTACCTGACATGCTCCTAGGACGTCATTGGAACACTAGATTAGGTTTTCAGGCATCTGTCCTCAGGGTCCTGTTCTGAAATACCAACTTAGGATACAACATGTGGTCCCTGAGCCACACAATAGAATATCTCCTGTCCCCCGTAGGAAACCATGCCCTTCGACCTGTGCCAAACCCTTAAGATTGGAGAATCCTGCACAGCACCTTAGACACCAGCACAAACTCTAGTTTGTGCGTTGACCCATACCACAAGCTTTCCATCTGCTGGACAGTCGAGTCCTGTTGAATGGCTCCAGGATGTCCCATACGGAAAGACTGGAGAGCAGGATTCGAAGGATGGATGCCTGTACAGCATACCTCACATTCCCATTGGCTCTTTGTGACAAGACATGTTTGAACTACTGGCTCTGGGGCGAGCTAACTAGGGGGCTGAATTGAAATGGACTCTCCTGCGGATGGGTCATAATGTGGGTTTGTGTGCATGGAGACCTTGGAATATTTTGCAGCTCAGGGGCCATGAAGTATTCGCCTAACCGAAGGGTGTAATATTGCTCCAATTAAAAAGAGATCCCTATGTGGAGATGAGACAGGTTCTCTTTGGTGCCTCAGAAAAGCCCCAGATACTGGTCTTCAAACCAGTTCTCTGAGTAGAGACACCTGGAAACCAAAGCTAGGGTTCAGATTAGAGCCTAGATGCCTGTCCGTTTCAATCTTCTGTCTCTGGGGACACTGTCTGAGTATCTAAGTGGAGATAGTTGCTCAGCTGGTGTCAGAGTGCCCCTCTTAGTCCATGGCCGAGGCATGGCCTTGGAGACCTTATTGGATTCTCCTAATCTCTAGGGTTGTGGCCAATGGATTGGGTACAGTTTTCTTGGAGAGGACTGGCACAGTCCTTCAGTGTGTCTCCATAGGCCCTAGCCTGGAGGGTGTGTGGGTCCGGGCTGTGGGCACAGAAGTCTGAAAACACAAACTCGGCTTGGGTGTGGAGCCGAGATCATGGCAGGATGGACCCACAGACCGTGAGAGGAGTTCCTCAGCTTATGAAAGAAGGGCAAATGGGAGGCAGTCACGCAAGCTTTTGTCTTTGGATGTTTTGTCTCCCATAGCCGTGGAATGTAGGGGTGACCTCAGGGGCTATGGAAGAGTCTCCCTCTCTGAGGAGTTGGTCCAGCTCTTAAGATTTTGGGGACATTTTGTGGGAAGGGTGGAGTCCTGCTGTCTGGCTCAGGTGTTCTTCCAGGAGAGGGACTCCAGATCACAGTCCTGGGTTCGAGCAAATGGAATACTCGAGCTCTTGTGAAGATTGGGATCATAGGGGCTTGGCAAGCCCCATATGCGGGCTCTTGGTCGAGGCCCTGAGAGACCTTACTTCGACATGGGGCCCATGCTGATGGTCCCAATGCGAGTTTGTACCCAAGGAGGCACTCAAGTTTAGGCTTGGCCTCAGCGGCCATGAAGGTTTCTCCTACACTGAAGGTATGACTCCATGCCAACAGCAAGTTTTCCAGCCATGGGGAAGGAGAAGATCTGATTTGTGCTTCAGTTACCCACGTTTGCCAGGATTTGATATAATATCTAGGGTCAGATGTCTGAAAACCCAGGTTGGGAAGAGATGACGGCATAAGGCCATGGCCTGTCTGATGTGCTTAGTGTGCAGCCAGCTGTTTCCTTGTCTGTCGGGACGTCAGGCTGTGTCAGACAGAGCATTACTGACCAGGGTAGCCTTTCCAGTTAGGGTGCGGTCGAGGCCAGAGCAGGTTGGTTCTCATTTGTGGTTTCTGGAGAGCCCCATAGGGCAACGTTTTTCTTCTGGTGGGCAGGCAGAAAACTGTGTTGTGGTTCTGGAATTCCCAGTCTGGAGGGCTTGTTTGCCAGGAGTGTGAAGAGGGAAGTCTGAAAACACAAGCTAGCGTTAGGTTTGGGGCCGAGGGCATGGCAGGCCCACTCTGCAGAGACTGAATCAAGATCTCCTGCATCTGAGGTCAGGGCGAGTATCAGACGTTGCCTCAGGTTGGAGTTTGTGTCCATTATGGCCCCTTCCTGAAGGGGGTGGGGGCGTCATGGGGCCAGGGAGGTTTCCCAACGCTGGGAGTTATGAGCTGCCCCAAACATCAAGGTTTCCTCTGTAGGACAGTCGAGTACTATGAGATGGTTCTAGGATGACCCCTACAGAAAGACTCGAGAGAAGGGGTCTAAGCATGAATGTCTGCAAATGCCACCTCACATTCCCACTGGCTGCTTGGGGCAAGGCAGGCTCAATCTGCAGGCTCTTGGGCGGGTTTCTCAGAGGGCTGAGTTGAAATGGACTCTCCTGAGGATGAGTCATACTGTGGGTTGGTGGCCATGGAGACCTTGGAATGTGGCGGTGGCTCAGGGACTCTGCAGGTTTCTCCAAACCGAAGGGTTTGACACAGCTCCAACAATGAAGCTTCCCATGTGGAGACGATAGTTGTTCTGTTTGGTGTCTCAGGAAAGCCCCAGATGCTGGTCTTCAAACCCAGGCCTCTGAGGAGTGACACCTGGAAACCAAAGCAAGAGTTCAGATTAGGGCCCAGGGGCCTGTCTGGTTCAATCTACTGTCTCTGCCGACATCTGTCTGTGTTTCTGCATGGAGGTAGTTGCTCAGCTTGTGTCAGGATGCCTTTGTCCAGAGTGGCTTATAGTAGTGGGATGTCCTCGGGGGCCTTGATGTTTCTCCTATTCTGTGGGGTTATGGGCAATGGAATGGGCATAGTCTCCTTGGAGAGAGCAGGACAGTCCTGTGGTGTGGCTCCAGAGGCCCCAGCCTGGCGGCTGTGTGGGCCAGGGCTGTGGGGACAGACATCCAAAAACACAAACTCGGCTGAGGTTTGGGGCTGAGGTTATGGCAGGAGTGATCTACAGTCCGTGAGGGGAGCTCATTGTGATTAAAAAGTAAGGCGAGTGAGAGGCGGTCGTTCAAGCTTATGTCTCTGGATGTTGTATTCATGATGGTCATTTAATGTAAGCATGGTCTCATGGGCCATGGAAGTCTCCCTCTCTGGTGATTTGTCCGGCTCCCAAGAGATTGGGGTCATTTTGTGGGAATGGAGGAGTCCTGTTTTCTGCCTCATGTGTCCCCACAATAGAGGGATTCTAGAGCAGAGCACTGGGTACATACAACTGGAATACCCACCCTCTGGTTAGGCCTGGGGTCCATTGGGCATGGCAAGCCCATATGCAGATTCTTGGTCCAGCCACTGAGAGACGTTACTTGAATAGTGGACTCATGCTGAGGGTCACAATGTGTGTTTGTGCCCAAGGTGGTCCTCAATATTGGGCGGGACCTCATTGAGCTTGCAGGTTTCTCCTACAGTGAACCTTGGACATGCCAACCTCAGGGTTTCTTGCCATGGGGAAGGAGGAGTTTTGATTTCTGCATCACGTTCACCTCTGGGCACTAATTGGAGATAAGGTCTAGGTTCTGAAGCCTGAAAACCGAGGTTTGGAAGAGATGACGACCTAAGGCCATGGCGGGTCCGATGTGTTCAGTTTGGGGCCAGCTTTCTAGGTGTCGTTCAGGAGGTCTGCACTCAGGCTGTGCCAGACAGGGCATTCGTGCCCAGATACGCTGTATAATTGGGGTACAGTTGAGTGACATGCAGAAGATAATTATTTGGGGTTTCTCCGTAGCCCCATAAGGCAAAGTCTTTCTTCTGGAGGGCAGGCAGAGTGCTGCATTCTGGCTCCGGAACTGCCAAACTGGAGGCCTTGCGGCCAGGAATGCAAGGATGTAAGTCTGAGAACTGAAGCTTTGCTTTGGTTTCAGGGCGAGGACATGGCAGGCACACTCTGCAGAGCTGAATTTAGATTTCATGCATCTGAGGTCAGGGCGAGGTTCATATATTGGCTCAGGTTGGAGTTTCTGTCCATGATGGCCCCTTCATGAAGGGGGGTCATCACACCGCCATTGGTGTTTTCCCATGATGGCAGTAGTGAGATGCTCCAAACCACAAGGATTTTCTGCGGGTCAGTTGAAACCTGTTGGATGGCTCCAGGGCATCCCATATGGAACAATTGCAGAGCAGGGTTCTAAGGATGGATGCCTGGGCATCCGGCCTTGCATTCCAATTGTCTCCTAGCAAAACGGCACGTTTGATTGCTGCCTATGATGTAGCAGCCGAGGGGGCTGAGTTGAAATGCATTCTCCTGAGGATCGGTCATAATGTGGGATGGTGTCCATGGAGACCTTGGAATGGGGCAGTGGCACCAGGGCTCTGAAGGATGCTCCTAACCAGAGGTTTTGACACAGCTCCAAGAAGCATTTTTCCCATGGGGAAACAAGATTTGTTCTCATTGGTGCTTCAGTAACCCCCAATATGCTGGTATTGGAAACCAGAACTCTGAGGAGAGATGCCTGGAAACCAAGGCAATGGATCTGATTAGGGCCTGGGGCCTGTCTGGTTTAATCTTCTTCTCTCGGTTCATCTGTCTATGGGATTGAGTGGAGGTAGTTCCTCAGCTGGTGTCAGATTGCCCCTATTTGTCCTGGGCAGTCTACACTATTGGGATGGCCACTTTGACTTTGGAGGTTTCTCCTAAATTGCAAGTTTGTGGCCAATGAAATGGGCAGAATTCCTTTGGGGAGGGAAGGCACAATCCTGAGGTGTGGCTCTAGGGGCTCAAGCATGGAGGGTGTGTGGGTCAGAGCTGTGGGGACAGAAGTCTGAAAACAGAAACTCGTCTTAGGTTTGGGGACATAGGTATGGGAGGCCCGATCTACAGACCTTGAGCAGAACTCTTCAGGATATGAACAAAGAGTGAGTGTGAGGCACTTGCTCAGGCTTTTGACTCTGGATTTTGTGTCACTGATGGCCGTGGAATGTAGGGGCGTCCTCAAGGACCATGGGTGAGACTTCCTCTATGGGGATTTGGATGATCCCAATATTTTGGGGTCATTCCGTGGGATGGGAGGAGTCCATTCTGTTTTTTTGTTTTGTTTTGTTTTGTTTTTTTACCTCAGGTGTGCCACTAAAGAGGGATTCCAGAGCAGAACCCTGGGAAGGGGCGACTGGACAACCCGAACTCTGTATAAGATAGGGGGCCTAAGGGCATGGCAATCCCCATATGGGGTACCTTGGTCCAGCCACTGAGAGGTCTTACTTGAGTACAGTGCTCACACTGAGGGTCACAATGCATGTTTGTGCACATTGTAGGCATCAAGCATGGGCGGGGACTCATGGGCCATGCTTGATTCTCCTACACTGAACTTTGGACAACATACGAACCACAAGGTTTCTTACCATGGGGAAGGAGGAATTCTGATTTCTGCATCATGTTCACCCCTGGGCAGTGACTGGAGATAAGATCTAAGTTCTGAATCCAGAAAATCTAGGTTGGGATGAGATGATAACCTAAGGTCATGGAGGGTCCGATGTGCTCAGTGTGCGGTCAGCTTTCTGGGTGTTGTCAGGAGGTATGGATTCAGGCTGTGTCAGACAGTGCATTAGTGCCCAGGTTAGAATGTATAATTTGGGTACAGTTGAGTTCCATGTAGGTTCATCCTCATTTATTGTGTCAGGGAAGCTCACTGGGGCAACATTTTTCTTCTGGTGGGCAGGCAGAGTGCAGCATTGTGGGTCCAGAATTGCCAAACTTGAGGGCGTCGGGACCAGGAGTGTGAGGACGTAAGTCTGAGATCATAAGCTAAACTTAAGTTTCAGGGCGAGGGCACGGCAGGCACCCTCTGCAGATCCGAATCAAAATCTCATTCATCTGAAGTCAGGACGATGATCAGACTTAGGCGCAGGTTGGAGTTTCTGTCCATGATGGCCCCTTCATCAAAGGGGTGGAATCTCGAGGCCATGGAGGTTTTCCCACGTTGGGAGTTGTGGGATGCTCCAAACTGCAAGGATTCCTTCTGCGGGAAAATTGAGAACTGTTGGATGGCTCCAGGACATCCCATATGGAATGACTCCAGAGCCGGGTTCTAAGGATGGATGCCTGAGCAGACTGCCTCTTACACCAATTGTCTCCCTGCCACAAGACAGGTACGATCTGATGGCTATGCAGGAGCAATCGTGGGAGCTGAGTTGAAATGGACTCTCCTGAAGATGGGTCTTAATGTGTGTTTGTGTCCATGAGGACGTTGGAATGGGGTGGTGGCCCCAGGGCTCTAAAGGATTCTAACCGGAGATTTTGAAACAACTCGAAAGAGCAAGTTTTCCATGTGGAGACAAGATTTGTTCTAATTGGTGCCTCAGGAAACCCACATATGCTGGTATTAGAACCAGGCCTCTGAGGAGAGATACATAGAAACCACAGCAATGCATCCAATTAGGTCCTAGGAGCCTCTCTGGTTCAATCTTCTTCTCTGTCGACATCTGTCTATTTTATGAAATGGAGGTAGTTGCTCAGCTGGTGTCAGACCGCTCCTGTTTGTCCGGGCGGCCTACACTATAGGGTTGGCCTCGGGGACTTTGGAGGTTTCTCCTAAATTGTATGATTATGGACAATGGCATGGGCAGAATTCCTGTGGAGTGGGCAGGCACAGACCTGATGTGTGGCTCCAAGGGCCCAGCCTTGAGGGTGTGTGGGCAAGGACTGTGGGGACAGATGTCTGAAAACACAAACTCAGCTTAGCTTTGGGGACGTAGGTATGGCAGGTCCGATTTACAGACTATGAGGAGAACTTTTTGGGATATGAATAAAGGGTGAAAGTGTGACACTTGTCAGGCTTTTGCCCCTGGATTTTGTGTCAATGATGGCTGTGGAATGTCAAGGAGTCCTCATGGGCCATGGAAGAGTCTTTCTCTCTGTGTATTTGGCCAGATCCCAATTGTTTTGTGTTAATCTGTGGGATTCAGTTTTGTTAACTAAGGTGTCCCACCAAAAGAGGGATTCCAGAGCAGAGCCCTGGACAACAAGAAATCTAACTAAAAATACGGGCCTAGGGGCATGGCAAGCCCAATATGCCTTCTAATGGTCCAGCCACTGAGAGGCCTTCATTGAGGACAGAACTCATGCTGAGGGTCACAATGCGTGTTTATGCCCTCGTGGTACTCAAGCATGGTGGGGACTCATGGTGCATGCTTGTTTCTCCTACACTGAATGATAGTCAACATGTCAACCACATGAGTTCTTGCCATGGGGAAGTATTAATTCTGATTTCTGCATATCATTCACCCCTGGGCAGTGATTGGAGATAAGGTCTAGGTTGTGAAGTCTGAAAACCGAGGTTGGGAAGAGATGACGACCTAAGACCATGTTGGGTCCGATATGCTCAGCGTGGAGCCAGCTGTCTGGGTGTTGGTCGGGAGGTCCAAGCTTGGGCTGTGTCAGACAGGGCCTTAGTGCCCAGGGTAGATTGTATAATTGGGGTACAACTGAGTGCCGTGCAGGTTGATCTTTATTTGGCATTTCTGGGTAGCCCCAAGGGCAATGTTTTTCTTCTGGAGAACAGGCAGAGTGCTGCATTGTGGCTCCGGAATTTCCAAAGTGGATGCCTTGTGGACGGGGAGTGTGAGGACGGAAGTCTGAGAACACATGTTAGGCGTAGGTTCTGGGCGAGGGCACGGCAGGCACCCTCTGCAGATCTGAATCGGGATATCATGAATCTGAAGTCAGGGCGAGGTTCAAACCTAGGCTTAGGTTTGAATTTCTGTCCATTCTGGCCACTTTATGAAGGGGACAGCATCTCCAGTCCATGGAGGTTTACCCACAATGGAAGTTGTGAGATGCTCCAAACAACAAAGATTCCTTCTGATCAACAATTGAGACCTTTTGTATCACTCCAGTACATACCATACAGAATGACACCAGAGCAGGGATCTAAGGATGGATGCATGGGAAGCCCGCCTCACATTGCAGTTGTCTCCTAGCAAATAGACAGGTTTGATATGCTGGCTCTGTCAGAGCAACCAAGGGGGCTGAGTTGAAATGGACTCTCCTGAGGATGGATGCTAATGTGGGTTTGTGTCCATGGAGACCTTGGAATGGGGCGTTGGTGCATGGGCCCTGAAGGATTCTCCTAACCGGAGGTTTTGAGACATCTCCAAAGGACAAGTTTCCCATGTGGAGACGAGATTTGTTCTGATTGGTGCCTCAGGAAACCCCCATATACTGTTATTGGAATATAGGCCTCTGAAGAGAGATAACTGGAAACCAAAGCAATGGCTCCGTTTAGAGCCTAGGGGCCTGTCCGGTTGAATCTTCTTCTCTGTGTACATCCATCTAAGGTATTAGTGGAGTTAGATGCTCAGCTGGTGTCAGATGGCCCTTGTTTGTCCCAGGCGGCCTACACTATTGTGAAGGCCTTGGGGACTTTGGAGGTTTCTCCTAATTTTATGATTATGGACAATGGAATGGGCAGAATTCCCGTGGAGAGGGAAGGCACAGTTTTGATGTGGCTCCAGGGGCCCCAGCCTGCAGGGTGTGTGCACCAGGACTGTGGAGACAGAAGTCTAAAACACAAACTCAGTTTAGGTTTAGGGACGTAGGTATGGCAGGCCCGATCTACAGACCGTGAGGAGAATTCTTCCGGATATGAAGAAAGAGAGATTGTGAGGCACTTGTTCAGGCTTTTGTTTCTGGATTTTGTGTCAACGATGGGCGTGGAATGACGGGGAGGCCTCATGGGCCATGGACGAGTCTTTCGCTCTGTGGATTTGGCCCGATTCCAATTGTTTTGGGTCAAACTGTGGGATGGGAGGAGTCCTTTCAGTTTTGTTACCTCAGGTGTCCCACCAAAAGAGGGATTCCAAAGCCGAGCCCTGGGGAGGGGAGACTGGACAACCAGAAATCTGGTTAAAAATTGGGGCCTAGGGGCATGACAAGCCCAATATGCTGTCTTTTGGTCCAGCCACTGAGAGGCCTTACTTGATAACTGGGCTCACGTTGAGGGTCAGAATGCATGTTTGTGAACGACTTGGTCCTCAAGCATCTGCAGGGCCTCATGGGCCACACTGGTTTCAACTACATTTTACGTTGGACAACAGGCCAACCACAAGGTTTCTTGCCATGGGGAAGGAGTTCTGATTCCTGCATCATGTTCAACCCTGGGTGGTGACTGGAGATAAGGTTTAGGTTCTGAAGCCTGAAAACCGAGGTTGGAAAGAGATGATGACCTAAGGCCATGGCGGGTCTGATGTGCTCAGTGTGTGGCTAGCTGGGTGGGTGCGAGCCAGGAGGTTCAGTCTCAGGCTGTGCCAGAAAGGGCAGTAGTGCCCAGGGCAGCCTGTATAATTGGGGTCCAGTCAAGTGGCATGCAGGTTGATCCTCATTTGGGGAATCTGGGTAGCCCCAGAGGGCAAAGTTTTTCTTCCGGAAAGCAGGCAGAGTGCTGCCTTGTAGTTCTGGAATTGCCAAACTGGAGGGCTTGTGGGCCAGGAATGTGAGGATGGAAGTTGAGAACACAAACTAGACTTACGTTTCTGGGCAAGGGCACGGCAGGCACACTCTGCAGAGCTGAATCAAGATGTCCTGCATCTGAAGTCAGGGCGAGGATCAGATGATCGCTCAGGTTGGAGCTTCTGTCCCTGATGGCCCCTTCATGAAGCGCAGGGGGCGGGATCACGAGGCCATGGAGGTTTTCCCACGATGGGAGTTGTGAGATGCTCCAAACAGTAAAGATTCTTCTGCGGGACTATTGAGACATGTTGGTTGGCTCCAGGACTTCCCATACAGCATCATTCTGAGAATGGTTCTAAGTATGGATGGCTGGGAAGCCTGCCTCTCATTCCAATCATCTCCTAGCGACAAGACGGGTTAGATCTGCTGGATCAGGGGGAGCAACTGAGGGGGCTGAGTTGAAATGGACTCTCCTGTGGATGGGTCCTAATGTGGGTGTGTCTCCATGGAGACCTTGGAATGAGGCGCTGGCACCGGGAACCTGAAATGTCCTTCTAACCAGAGGCTTTGAGAGAGCTCCAACATGCAAGTTTCCCATGGGTAAACGAGATTTGTTCTGATGGGTGCCTCAGGAAAAGCCCTCAGCTGGTATTGGAAACCAGGCTTTTGAAGAGACATGCCTGTAAACCAAAGCTATGGATCCCATTATGGCCTGGGGTCCTGTCTGGTCAATCTTCTTCTCTGGGGACATCCATCTATGGTATGAGTGGAGGTAGATGCTCAGCTGGTGTCAGACGGCCCTTTTTTGTCCCGGACAACCTACACCATTGGTATGGCCTCAGGGAATTTGGAGGTTTCTCCTAATTTGTATAGTTTTGGATAATGGAATGGGCAGAATTCCCATGGATTGGTAAGGCACAGTCCTAATGTGTGGTTCCAGGGGCCCAGCCTGGAGGGTGTGTGGCCCAGGACTTTGAGGACAGAACTCAAAAAACACAAACTCAGCTTAGGTTTGGGGACGTAGGTATGGCACGGCCGAACTACAAATCATGAGAAGAACTCTTCAGGATATGAAGAAAGAGCGAGTCTGAGGCGCTTGCTTAGGCTTTTGTCTCTGGATTTTGTATCAGCGATGGCCGTGGAATGTCGGGGAGGCCTCATGAGCCATGGACGAATCTTCCTCTCTGTGGATTTGGCCCTATCCCAATTCTTTTTCGTGAATCTGTGGAATGGGAGGACTCCTTTAAGGTTTGTTACCTGAGGTGTCCCACCAAAAGAGGAATTCCAAAGCAGAGCCCTGGGCAAGAGTGAAGGGACAACCCGAACTTGGTTAAAAATTGGGGTCTAGGGGCATGGCAAGCCCAATATGCTCTTTCTTCATGCAGCCACTGAGAGGCCTTGCCTGAGGACCGGGCTCAGGCTGAGGGTCACAATGTGTGTTTGAGACCAATGTGGCCCTCAAGCGTGGGCTGGGTCTCATGTGCCACACTGGTTTCAACTACACTGAAAGTTGGACAACATGCCAACCACGAGGTTTCTTGCCAAGGGAACGAGTTCGGATTTCTGCAACATTTTCAAACCTGGGCAGTGATTGGAGATAAGGTCAAGGTTCTGAAGCCTGGAAACCGAGGTTGGGTAGAGATGACGACCTATGGCCATGGCGGGTCCGATGTGCTCAGTGTGTGGCCAGCTGTCTGGGTGGGGCCAGGAGTTCCAGGCTCAGGCTGTGTCAGAATGGGCAATTGTGCCCACTTCAGCCTATATATTTGCTGTACAGCCAAATGGCGTGCAGGTTGATCCTCATTTGGGGTTTCTGGGTACCCCAGAGGGCAATGTTCTTCTTCCATGGAGCAGGCAGAGTGCCGCATTGTACTTCTGGATTGCCAAACTGGAGTGCTTATGGGCCGGTAGTCTGAGGACGGAACTCCGAGAACACAAGCTAGGCTTAGGTTTCATGTGTGAGGACATGGCAGGCACAATCTACAGACCTGAATCGAGATCTCTTGCACCTGAAGTCAGGTTGAGCATCAGACGATGCCTCAGGTTTGACTTTCTGTCCCTGATGGCCCCTTCATAAAGGGGGGGAATCACGAGGCCGTGGGGGTTTTCCCACCATGGGAGTTGTGAGAAGCTCCAAACTGCAAAGATTCTACTGTGGGTCAATTGAGACCAGTTGGTTGGCTCCAGGCCAACGATTCTGAGCAGGGTTCTAAGGATGGATGGCTGGGTAGCCCACCTCGCATTCCAATATTCTCCTAGCTACAAGACAGGCTAGATCTGTTGGATCTCGGGGAGCAACCGAGGAGGCTGAGTTTAAATGGACTCTCCTATGGATGGGTCCTAATATGTTTTTGTGTCTATGGAGACTGTGGCATTAAGCGGTGGCACTAGGGCCCTGAAGGCTTCTCCTAAACAGAGGTTTGACACAGGTCCACCATGCAAGTTTCCCATGTGTAGAGGAGATTTGTTCTGATGGGTGAGTCAAGAAACAGCCATATTCTGGTATTGAAATCCAGGCCTCTGAGGAGAGATGCCTGGAAACCAAAGCAATGGATCCGATTAGTGCCTAGGGGCCTGTTGGTTTCTTTTTACCTCGGGCGACATCTATCTATGGGTCAGAGTGCAGGTAGGTGCTCAGATGAACTCAGATTGCCCGTGTTTGTCCTTGGAAGCCAACACTATGGGATGGCCTCAGGGAATTTAAAGGTTTATACTTTTAGTTGCGTTGTCGCCATTGGAATGGGCTCACACAATTCCCTTGCGAGGGCAAGAACAGTCCTCAGGTTTGGCTTCAGGGGCCTGAGCCTATAGGGTGTGTAGGCCAGGGCTGTTTGGACAGTTGTCTGAAAACACAAACTCGACTTCTGTTTCGGGTCATAGGTAGGGCAGGACTGATCTACAGACCATGAGGAGAACATTTCGGTATATGAAAAAAGGGCGAGTGTGAGGCTATTGCTCATGTTTTTGTCTCTGCATATCATGTCACTCATGGTCGTGAAATTTCCGGGTGACTTCATGGGAAATGGACGAGTCTTACTCTCTGGTGGTTTGGCCCCTTCCAAAGAGGTTGGGGTCATTCTGTGGGATGGAAGAAGTCGGTTTTTTTTTGTTGTTGTTGCTTTGTTTTGTTTCATTTTTTAACCTCCGTTGTCCCACCACATGAGGAATTCCAGAGTAGAGCTCTGGGGAGGGGTGACTGAACAACCAGAAATCTGGTTAAAAATTGGGGCCTAGGGCTATGTCAAGCCCATTATGACATCTAGTGATCCAGGCTCTGAGAGGACTTACTAGAGGACAGGACTCACCCTGAGGGTCACAATGCATATTTATGCCCTCGTCGCACTCAAGAATAGGTGGGCCTCAGGGTGAATGCTAGATTCTCCTACAATGAACGTTGGACAACATGCCAACCACAAGGTGTCTTGCCATGTGTAAGGAGAAGTTCTGATTTCTGCATCACACTCACCCCCAGGCAGAGATAAAGTCTAGTTTCTGAGGCCTGAAAACTGAGGTAGGGAAGAGATGAGGACCTAAGGCCATGCCGGGTCTGATGTGCTCAGTGTGCGGTCAGCTGTCTGGGTGTTGGTCAGGAAGTCCGGGCTCAGGTTGTGTCAGACAGTGCATTAGTGCCCAGGTTAGACTATATAATTCGGGCAAAGTCGAGTACCGTGTAGGTTTATCTTCATATAAGGTGCCTTGGCAGCTCTTTAGGCAATATTTTTTTTCCAGAATGCAGGCCATGTGCTTAATTGTGGGACCGGATTTACCAATCATGAGGGCTTTGAGGCCAGGAGAGTGAGGTCGGAATTCTGAGAACAAAAGTTATACTTGGGCTAAGGGCAAGGGCACGGCAGGTACCCCCTGCAGATCTGAACCAATATCTCATCCATTTCAAGTCAGGGAGAGAACTAGACTTTGGCTTAGGTTGGAGTTTCTGTGCCTGACGGCTCCTTCATGAAGGGAGCGGAATCTCGTGTCCATGGAGTTTTTCCCACGTGGGAGTTGTGGGTTGCCCCCTTCAAGAATTCCTTCTGCGGGACAATTGAGACCTTTGGGCAGCTCCAGGACATCCCATATGGAGTGACTCCATAGCACCGTTCGAGGGAGGATGCCTGGGAAGCCAGCCTCGCATTCCAATTGTCTCCTAGCAACAAGCCAGTTTAGATCTGATGGCTCTGCGGGAGCAACCGGGGTGACTGACTTGAAATGGACTTTCCTCAGGATGGGTCCTAATGTGTCTTTGTGTCCATGGGGCCTTGGAATGGGGCCGTGGCACCGGGACACTGAAGTATTCTCCTAAGCTTTTGACAGAGCTCGATGCACATGTTTCCTTGTGGAGACGAGATTTGTTCTGATTGCTACCTCAGGAAAACACCTATGCTGGTATTGGAATCCAGGCTTTTGAGGAGACATGCCTCTCACCAAAGCAATGGATCCGATTGGCCAGGGTCCTGTCTGGTTCAATCTTCTTCTCTGGGGACATCCATCTATGGTATGAGTGGAGGTTGATGCTCAGCTGCTATCAGACCGCGCTTGTATGTCATGGGCGACATGCCCTATTGGGATGGCCTCAGGGATTTGGAGGGTTCTCCTAATTTTACGGTTTTGGACAATGGAATGGGCAGAGTTCCCATGGATTGGGTAGGCACACTCCTTATGTGTGGCTCCAGGGACCGCAGCCTGGAGGGTGTGTGGCCCAGGACTTTGAGGACAGAAGACTGAAAACATAAACTCAGCTTAGGTTTGGAGACGTAGGTATGGCAGGCCCGATCTATAAACCATGAGAAGAACTCTTCAGGATATGAAGAAAGAGCGAGTCTGAGGTGCTTGTTCAGTCTTTTGTCTCTAGATTCGGTATCAGCGATGGCCGTGTTGTCTGGGAAACCTCATGGGCCATGGACGAATCTTCCTCTCTGTGGAATTGGCCCGATCCCAATTCTTTTTCGTCAATCTGTGGAATGGGAGGTCTCCTTTCAGGTTGGTTACCTTAGGTGTCCCGCCAAAAGAGGAATT
The DNA here is from genome assembly GCF_964662115.1 of Mustela nivalis. Lineage (NCBI taxonomy): Eukaryota > Metazoa > Chordata > Mammalia > Carnivora > Mustelidae > Mustela > Mustela nivalis. Next base: position 20,265 of record NW_028134447.1, on the reverse strand, counting down.
CCAAAGAAGAGCCCTGGGGAAAAGCGAAGGGACAACCCGAATTATGGGTAAAATTTGGGGCCTAGGGGCATGGCAAGCCCAATATGCTGTCTCTTCATCCAGCCACTGAGAGGCCTTACCTGAGGACTGGGATCAGGCTGAGGGTCACAATGTGTGTTTGTGACCAATGTGGCCCATAAACATGGGCGGGGCCTCATGGGCCACACTGGTTTCAACTACACTGAATATTGGAAAACATGCCAACCACATGGTTTCTAGCCACGGGGAAGGAGTTGTGATTTCTGCATCACTTACAAGCCTGGGCAGTGATTGGAGATAAGGTCTAGGTTCTGAAACTTGACAACCGAGGTTGGGAAGAGATGACGACCTAAGGACATGGCTCGTCCGGCGTGCTCAGTGTTCGACCAGCTTTCTGGGTGGGGCCAGGAAGTCCAGGCTCAGGCTGTGTCAGAAAGGGCAATAGTGCCTAGGTCAGCCTATATATTTGGGGTACAGTCGAATGGCATGCAGGTTGATCCTCATTTGGAGTTTCTGGGTAGCCCCACAGGGCTATGTTTTTCTTCCTGAAGGCTGGCAGAGTGCCTCATTATAGTTCTGGTTTGCAAACTGGAGGGCTTGTGGGCCAGTAGTCTGAAGACGGAAATCTGATAACACAAGCTAGGCTTAGGTTTCTGGGTGAGGACAAGGCAGGAACAATCTACAGACCTGAATCGAGATCTCGTGCTTCTGAAGTCAGGGTGAGGATCAGAAGATCGCTCAGGTTGGTGTTTCTGTCCCTGATGGCCCCTTCATGAAGGGGCGGGGTCTCGAGTTCGTGGGGGTTTTCCCACGATGTTAGTTGTGAGAAGGTCCAAACTGCAAAGATTCTTGTGCAGGACAATTGAGACATGTTGGTTGGCTCCAGGGCAACGATTCCGAGCAGGGTTCTAAGGATGGATGCCTGGGTAGCCCACCTTGCATTCCAATTGTGTCCTAGCAACAAGACAGGTTATATCTGCTGGATCTGGGCGAGCAATCTGGATCTGGGTTGAAATGGACTCTCCTGTGGATGGATCCTAATATGTTTTTGTGTCTATGGAGACCTTGGAATGAAGGGGTGGCACTGGGGTCCTGAAGGGTTTTTTCAAACAGAGGCTTTGACACAGCTCCAATGTGCAAGTTTCCCATATGTAGATGAGATTTGTTCTGACAGATGAGTCAGGAAACAGCCATATGCTGGTATTGAAATCCAGGCCTCTGAGGAGAGATGACTGGATACCACAGCAATGGATCCGAATAGTGCCTAGGGGTCTTTTCGTACATTTTTACCTCTGGGGACATCAGTCTATGCGTCTGAGAGCATGTAGGTGCTCAGATGGGCTCAGATTGCCCCTGTTTGTCCTGGGAAGCCACCACTATTGGGATGGCCTCAGGGAGTTTGCAGGTTTATCCTATTAGTAGGTTGTGGCCATTGGAATGGGCACATACAATTCCCTTGTAGAGGGCAAGTACAATCCTCAGGTTTGGCTCCAGGGGCCTGAGCCTGTAGGGTGTGTAGGCAGAGTTGTTTGGACAGTCTGAAAACACAAACGCGGCTTATGTTTCAGGTCATAGGTATGGCAGGATTGATCTACAGACCATGAGGAGAACTCTTCGGGATATGAATAAGGGGCGAGTGTGAGGCTCGTGCTCAAGTTTTTGTCTCTGGATATCGTGTCACTCATGGTCGTGAAATTTCCTGGTTACTTCATGGGAAATGGACGAGTCTTACACTCTGGGGGTTTGGCCCCGTCCAAGGAGTTTTGGGTCATTCTGGGGATGGAAGAAGTCCGTTTTGTTGTTGTTGTTGATTTGCCTTGTTTTGTTTTTTAACCTCAGGTGTCCCACCAAATGGGGGATTCCAGAGTAGAGCCCTGGGGAGGGCCGACCGGACAACAAGAAATGTGGTTAAAAATTGTGGCCTAGGGACATGTCAAGCCCATTATGACATCTAATGGTCAAGCCACTGAGAAGACTTACTAGAGCACAGGACTCACGCTGAGGGTCACAATGCGTGTTTATGCCCACTTCGCAAACAAGAATGGGCAGGGCCTCATGGTGAATCCTGGTTTCTCCTACACTGAACGTTGGACAACATGCCAACCACAAGGTTTCTTGCCATGGGTAAGGAAGAGTTCTGATTTCTGCATCACAGGCACCCCTGGGCAGTGATTGGAGATAAGGTCTAGGTTCTGAAGGGTAAAAACTGAGGTAGGAAAGAGATGATGACCTAAGGCCATGGCAGGTCTGAGGTGCTCAGTGTGCGGTCAGCTGTCTGGGTGTTGGTCAGGAGATCCAGGCTCAGATTGTGTCAGAGAGTGCATTAGTGCCCAGTTTAGACTATATACTTTGGGTACAGTCGAGTGCCATGTAGATTTATCCTCATATAAGTTGTCTGGGCAGCTCATTAGGCAAAATTTGTTTTCTAGAGGGCAGGCAGAGTGCTTCATTGTCGGTCCGGAATTTTAAACTTGAGGGATTCGTGTCCAGGAGTGTGAGGACGGAAGTCTGAGAACACAACCTAGACTTGGGTTTCAGGGCGAGGACACGGCAGGTACCACTGTAGATCTGAACCTATATCTCATGCATCTGAAGTCAGGGCGAGGATCAGACGTTGTCTCACGTTGGAGTTTCTGTGCATGACGGACCCTTCATGAAGGGAGCGGAATCTCAAGGCCATGGAGTTTTTCCCAAGTTGGGAGTTGTAGGATGCCCACTTCAAGGATTCCTTCTGCGGGACAATTGAGACCTGTTGGGCAGCTTCAGGATATCCCATATGGAATGACTCCAGGGCACTGTTCGAGGTTGGATGCCTGGGAAGCCGGCCTCGCATTCCAATTGTCTCCCAGCAACAAGACAGTTTAGATCTGATGGCTTTGCGGGAGAAACCGGGGTGGCTGACTTGAAATGGACTTTCCTGAGGATGGGTCCTAATGTGTGTTTGTGTCCATGAGGGCCTTAAAATGGGGCGGTGGCACCGAGACCCTGAAGTATTCTCCTAAGCTTTTGACATAGCTCGATGCACAAGGTTCCTTGTGGAGACGAGATTTGTTTTGATGGGTGCCTCAGGAAAACCTCTATGCTGGTATTGGTATCCAGGCTTTTGAGGAGACATGCCTGTAATCCAAAGCAATGTATCCGATTATGGCCTAAGGTCCTGTCTGGTTCAATCTTCTTCTCAGGGGACATCCATCTATGGTATGAGTGGAGGTAGATGCTCAGCTGGTATCAGACCGCCCTTGTTTGTCCCAGTCGACCTGCACTATTGGGATGGCCTCAGCGATTTGTAGGGTTCTCCAAATTTTACTGTTTTGGACAATGGCATCGGCAGAATTCCCATGGATTGGGTAGGCACAGTCCTACTGTGTGACTCCAGGGGCCCCAGCCTGGAGGGTGTGTGGCCCAGGACTTTGAGGACAGAAGTCTGAAAACACAAACTCAGCTTAGGTTTGGGGACGTAGGTATGGCAGGCCTGATGTATAAACCATGAGAAGAACTCTTCCGGATATGAAGAAAGAGTGAGTCTGAGGGGCTTGCTCAGGCTTTTGTCTCTGGATTTTGTATCAGAGATGGCCGTGGAATGTCGGGGAGGCCTCATGGGCCATGGACGAATCTTCCTCTCTGTGGATTTGGCCCGATCCCAATTGTTTTTCGTCAATCTGTGGAATGGGAGGACTCCTTTCAGGTTTGTTACCTCAGGTGTCCCGCCAAAAGAGGAATTCCAAAGAAGAGCCCTGGGGAAAAGTGAAGGGAGAACCCGAACTATGGGTAAAATTTGGGGCCTAGGGGCATGGCATGCCCAATATGCTATCTCTTCATCCAGCCACTGAGAGGCCTTATTGAGGACTGGGATCAGGGTGAGGGTCACAATGTGTGGTTTTGACCAATGTGGCCCGCAAACATGAGCGGGGCCTCATGGGCCACCCTGGTTTCAACTACACTGAACGTTGGACAACATGCCAACCACATGGTTTCTTGCCACGGGGAAGGAGTTGTGATTTCTGCATCACTTTCAAGCCTGGGCAGTGATTGGAGATAAGGTCTAGGTTCTGAAACTTGACAACCGAGGTTGGGAAGAGATGACGACCTAAGACCATGGCGGGTCCGATGTGCTCAGTGAGCGGCCAGCTTTCTGTGTGGGGCCAGGTAATCCAGGCTCAGGCTGTGTCAAAAAGGTCAATAGTGCCCAGGTCAGCCTATATATTTGGGGTACAGTCGTATGGCGTGCAGGTTGATCCTCTTTTGGAGTTTCTGGGTAGCCCCAGAGGGCAATGTTTTTCTTCCTGAGGGCAGGAAGAGTGCTGCATTATAGTTCTGGTTTTCAAACTGGAGGCTTGTGGGCCAGTAGTCTGAGGAAGGAAATCTGAGAACAAGCTAGGCTTAGGTTTCTGGGTGAGGACAAGGCAGGAACAATCTACAGACCTGAATCGAGATCTCGTGCTTATGATGTCAGGGCGAGGATCAGAAGATCGCTCAGGTTGGAGTTTCTGTCCCTGATGGCCCTTCATGAAGGGGTGGGGGGGTCTTGAGGCCGTGGGGGTTTTCCCACGATGTTAGTTGTGAGAAGCTCCAAACTGCAAAGACTCTTCTGCAGGACAATTGAGACCTGGTGGTTGGCTCCAGGGCAATGATTCCGAGCAGGGTTCTAAGGATAGATGGCTGGGTAGCCCACCTCGCATTCCAATTGTGTCCTAGCAACAAGACAGGTTAGATCTGCTGGATCTGGGGGAGCAACCCAGGAGGCTGAGTTGAAATAAACTCTCCTGTGGATGGGTCCTAATGTCTTTTTGTGTCTATGGAGACCTTGGAATGTAGCGGTGGCACTGGGGTCCTGAAGGGTTTTTCCAAACAGAGGCTTTGACACAGCTCCAACGTGCAAGTTTCCCATATGTAGATGAGATGTTTTCTGATGGGTGAGTCAAGAAACAGCCATACGCTGGTATTGAAATCCAGGCCTCTGAGGAGAGATGACTGGATACCACAGCAATGGATCCGAATAGTGCCTAGGGGCCTGTTCGTTCCTTTTTACCTCTGGGGACATCAGTCTATGCGTCTGAGTGCAGGTAGGTGCTCAGATGAGCTCAGATTGCCCCTGTTTGTCCTGGGAAACCACCACTATTGGGATGGCCTCAGGCAGTTTGGAGGTTTATCCTATTAGTAGGGTTGTGGCCATTGGATAGGGCACATACAATTCCCTTGGAGAGGGCAAGTACAGTCCTCAGGTTTGGCTCCAGGGGCCTGAGCCTGTAGGGTGTGTAGGACAGAGCTGTTTGGACAGTTGTCTGAAAACACAAACGTGGCTTATGTTTTGGGTCATAGGTATGGCAGGACTGATCTACAGACCATGAGGAGAACTCTTCAGGATATGAAAAAAGGGCGAGTGTGAGGCTCGTGCTCAAGTTTTTGTCTCTGGATATCGTGTCACTCATGGTCGTGAAATTTCCAGGTGACTTCATGGGAAATGGACGAGTCTTACTCTCTGGGGTTTTGCCCCGTCCCAAGAGTTTTGGGTCATTCTGGGGATGGAAGAAGTCCGTTTTGTTGTTGTTGTTGTTGATTTGCTTTGTTTTGTTTTTTAACCTCAGGTGTCTCACCAAATGAGGTATTCCAGAGTAGAGCCCTGGGGAGGGCCGACCGGACAACCAGAAATCTGGTTAAAAATTGTGGCCTAGGGACATGTCAAGCCCATTATGACATCTAATGGTCGAGCCACTGAGAGGACTTACTAGAGCACAGGACTCACGCTGAGGGTCACAATGCGTGTTTATGCCCTCTTCGCACTCAAGAATTGGCGGGGCCTCCAGGTTTAATGCTGGTTTCTCCTACACTGAACGTTGGACAACATGCCAACCACAAGGTTTCTTGCCATGGGTAAGGACAAGGTCTGATTTCTGCATCACAGGCACCCCTGGGCAGTGGTTGGAGATAAGGTCTAGGTTCTGAAGCCTGAAAAACCGCAGTTGGGAAGAGATGATAACCTAAGGCCATGGCGGTTCTGATGTGCTCAGTGTGCGGTCAGCTTTCTGGGTGTTGGTCAGGAGGTCCGAGCTCAGGTTGTGTCAGACAGTGCATTAGTGCCCAGGTTAGACTATATACTTTGGGTATAGTCGAATGCCATGTAGATTTATCCTCATATAAGGTGCCTGGGCAGCTCATTAGGCCAAATTTTTTTTCTAGAGGGCAGGCAGAGTGCTGCATTGTGGGTCTGGAATTGCGAAACTTCCGGGCTTCGGGGCCTGGAGTGTGAGGACGGAAGTCTGAGAACACAAGCTAGACTTTGGTTTCAGGGCCAGGGCACGGCAGGTACCCCTGTAGATCTGAACCTATATCTCATGCATCTGAAGTCAGGGCGAGGATCAGAAGTTGGCTCAGGTTGGAGTTTCTGTGCATGACGGCCCCTTCATGAAGGGAGCGGAATCTCGAGGCCATGGAGGTTTTCCCACGTTGGGAGTTGTGGGATGCCCCCTTCAAGGATTCCTTCTGCGGGACAATTGAGACTTGTTGGGCAGCTCCAGGACATCCCATATGGAATGACTCCAGGGCACCGTTCGAGGATGGATGCCTGGGAAGCCCGCCTCGCATTCCAATTGTCTCCTAGCAACAAGACAGTTTAGATCTGATGGCTTAGCGGGAGAAACCGGGGTGGCTGACTTGAAATGGACTTTCCTGAGGATGGGTCCTAATGTGTGTTTGTGTCCATGAGGGCCTTAAAATGGGGCGGTGGCACCGGGACCCTGAAGTATTCTCCTAAGCTTTTGACATAGCTCGATGCACAAGGTTCCTTGTGGAGACGAGATTTGTTTTGATGGGTGCCTCAGGAAAACCTCTATGCTGGTATTGGTATCCAGGCTTTTGAGGAGACATGCCTGTAATCCAAAGCAATGTATCCGATTATGGCCTAAGGTCCTGTCTGGTTCAATCTTCTTCTCAGGGGACATCCATCTATGGTATGAGTGGAGGTAGATGCTCAGCTGGTATCAGACCGCCCTTGTTTGTCCCGGGCGACCTGCACTATTGGGATGGCCTCAGGGATTTGGAGGGTTCTCCAAATTTTACTGTTTTGGACAATGGCATCGGCAGAATTCCCATGGATTGGGTAGGCACAGTCCTACTGTGTGACTCCAGGGGCCCCAGCCTGGAGGGTGTGTGGCCCAGGACTTTGAGGACAGAAGTCTGAAAACACAAACTCAGCTTAGGTTTGGGGACGTAGGTATGGCAGGCCCGATCTATAAACCATGAGAAGAACTCTTCCGGATATGAAGAAAGAGCGAGTCTGAGGCGCTTGCTCAGGCTTTTGTCTCTGGATTTTGTATCAGAGATGGCCGTGGAATGTCGGGGAGGCCTCATGGGCCATGGACGAATCTTCCTCTCTGTGGATTTGGCCCGATCCCAATTGTTTTTCGTCAAACTGTGGAATGGGAGGACTCCTTTCAGGTTTGTTACCTCAGGTGTCCCGCCAAAAGAGGAATTCCAAAGAAGAGCCCTGGGGAAAAGTGAAGGGAGAACCCGAACTATGGGTAAAATTTGGGGCCTAGGGGCATGGCAAGCCCAATATGCTATCTCTTCATCCAGCCACTGAGAGGCCTTATTGAGGACTGGGATCAGGGTGAGGGTCACAATGTGTGGTTTTGACCAATGTGGCCCGCAAACATGAGCGGGGCCTCATGGGCCACCCTGGTTTCAACTACACTGAACGTTGGACAACATGCCAACCACATGGTTTCTTGCCACGGGGAAGGAGTTGTGATTTCTGCATCACTTTCAAGCCTGGGCAGTGATTGGAGATAAGGTCTAGGTTCTGAAACTTGACAACTGAGGTTGGGAAGAGATGACGACCTAAGACCATGGCGGGTCCGATGTGCTCAGTGAGCGGCCAGCTTTCTGTGTGGGGCCAGGTAATCCAGGCTCAGGCTGTGTCAAAAAGGGCAATAGTGCCCAGGTCAGCCTATATATTTGGGGTACAGTCGTATGGCGTGCAGGTTGATCCTCTTTTGGAGTTTCTGGGTAGCCCCAGAGGGCAATGTTTTTCTTCCTGAGGGCAGGAAGAGTGCTGCATTATAGTTCTGGTTTTCAAACTGGAGGCTTGTGGGCCAGTAGTCTGAGGAAGGAAATCTGAGAACAAGCTAGGCTTAGGTTTCTGGGTGAGGACAAGGCAGGAACAATCTACAGACCTGAATCGAGATCTCGTGCTTATGATGTCAGGGCGAGGATCAGAAGATCGCTCAGGTTGGAGTTTCTGTCCCTGATGGCCCTTCATGAAGGGGTGGGGGGGTCATGAGGCCGTGGGGGTTTTCCCACGATGTTAGTTGTGAGAAGCTCCAAACTGCAAAGATTCTTCTGCAGGACAATTGAGACCTGGTGGTTGGCTCCAGGGCAATGATTCCGAGCAGGGTTCTAAGGATAGATGGCTGGGTAGCCCACCTCGCATTCCAATTGTGTCCTAGCAACAAGACAGGTTAGATCTGCTGGATCTGGGGGAGCAACCCAGGAGGCTGAGTTGAAATAAACTCTCCTGTGGATGGGTCCTAATGTCTTTTTGTGTCTATGGAGACCTTGGAATGTAGCGGTGGCACTGGGGTCCTGAAGGGTTTTTCCAAACAGAGGCTTTGACACAGCTCCAACGTGCAAGTTTCCCATATGTAGATGAGATGTTTTCTGATGGGTGAGTCAAGAAACAGCCATACGCTGGTATTGAAATCCAGGCCTCTGAGGAGAGATGACTGGATACCACAGCAATGGATCCGAATAGTGCCTAGGGGCCTGTTCGTTCCTTTTTACCTCTGGGGACATCAGTCTATGCGTCTGAGTGCAGGTAGGTGCTCAGATGAGCTCAGATTACCCCTGTTTGTCCTGGGAAGCCACCACTATTGGGATGGCCTCAGGCAGTTTGGAGGTTTATCCTATTAGTAGGGTTGTGGCCATTGGAATGGGCACATACAATTCCCTTGGAGAGGGCAAGTACAGTCCTCAGGTTTGGCTCCAGGGGCCTGAGCCTGTAGGGTGTGTAGGACAGAGCTGTTTGGACAGTTGTCTGAAAACACAAACGCGGCTTATGTTTCGGGTCATAGGTATGGCAGGACTGATCTACAGACCATGAGGAGAACTCTTCAGGATATGAAAAAAGGGCGAGTGTGAGGCTCGTGCTCAAGTTTTTGTCTCTGGATATCGTGTCATTCATGGTCGTGAAATTTCCAGGTGACTTCATGGGAAATGGACGAGTCTTACTCTCTGGGGTTTTGCCCCGTCCCAAGAGTTTTGGGTCATTCTGGGGATGGAAGAAGTCCGTTTTGTTGTTGTTGTTGTTGATTTGCTTTGTTTTGTTTTTTAACCTCAGGTGTCTCACCAAATGAGGTATTCCAGAGTAGAGCCCTGGGGAGGGCCGACCGGACAACCAGAAATCTGGTTAAAAATTGTGGCCTAGGGACATGTCAAGCCCATTATGACATCTAATGGTCGAGCCACTGAGAGGACTTACTAGAGCACAGGACTCACGCTGAGGGTCACAATGCGTGTTTATGCCCTCTTCGCACTCAAGAATTGGCGGGGCCTCCGGGTGAATGCTGGTTTCTCCTACACTGAACGTTGGACAACATGCCAACCACAAGGTTTCTTGCCATGGGTAAGGACAAGGTCTGATTTCTGCATCACAGGCACCCCTGGGCAGTGGTTGGAGATAAGGTCTAGGTTCTGAAGCCTGAAAAACCGCAGTTGGGAAGAGATGATAACCTAAGGCCATGGCGGTTCTGATGTGCTCAGTGTGCGGTCAGCTTTCTGGGTGTTGGTCAGGAGGTCCGAGCTCAGGTTGTGTCAGACAGTGCATTAGTGCCCAGGTTAGACTATATACTTTGGGTATAGTCGAATGCCATGTAGATTTATCCTCATATAAGGTGCCTGGGCAGCTCATTAGGCCAAATTTTTTTTCTAGAGGGCAGGCAGAGTGCTGCATTGTGGGTCTGGAATTGCGAAACTTCCGGGCTTCGGGGCCTGGAGTGTGAGGACGGAAGTCTGAGATCACAAGCTAGACTTTGGTTTCAGGGCCAGGGCACGGCAGGTACCCCTGTAGATCTGAACCTATATCTCATGCATCTGAAGTCAGGGCGAGGATCAGAAGTTGGCTCAGGTTGGAGTTTCTGTGCATGACGGCCCCTTCATGAAGGGAGCGGAATCTCGAGGCCATGGAGGTTTTCCCACGTTGGGAGTTGTGGGATGCCCCCTTCAAGGATTCCTTCTGCGGGACAATTGAGACTTGTTGGGCAGCTCCAGGACATCCCATATGGAATGACTCCAGGGCACCGTTCGAGGATGGATGCCTGGGAAGCCCGCCTCGCATTCCAATTGTCTCCTAGCAACAAGACAGTTTAGATCTGATGGCTTAGCGGGAGAAACCGGGGTGGCTGACTTGAAATGGACTTTCCTGAGGATGGGTCCTAATGTGTGTTTGTGTCCATGAGGGCCTTAAAATGGGGCGGTGGCACCGGGATCCTAAAGTATTCTCCTAAGCTTTTGACATAGCTCGATGCACAAGGTTCCTTGTGGAGACGAGATTTGTTTTGATGGGTGCCTCAGGAAAACCTCTATGCTGGTATTGGTATCCAGGCTTTTGAGGAGACATGCCTGTAATCCAAAGCAATGTATCCGATTATGGCCTAAGGTCCTGTCTGGTTCAATCTTCTTCTCAGGGGACATCCATCTATGGTATGAGTGGAGGTAGATGCTCAGCTGGTATCAGACCGCCCTTGTTTGTCCCGGGCGACCTGCACTATTGGGATGGCCTCAGGGATTTGGAGGGTTCTCCAAATTTTACTGTTTTGGACAATGGCATCGGCAGAATTCCCATGGATTGGGTAGGCACAGTCCTACTGTGTGACTCCAGGGGCCGCAGCCTGGAGGGTGTGTGGCCCAGGACTTTGAGGACAGAAGTCTGAAAACACAAACTCAGCTTAGGTTTGGGGACGTAGGTATGGCAGGCCCGATCTATAAACCATGAGATGAACTCTTCCGGATATGAAGAAAGAGCGAGTCTGAGGCGCTTGCTCAGGCTTTTGTCTCTGGATTTTGTATCAGAGATGGCCGTGGAATGTCGGGGAGGCCTCATGGGCCATGGACGAATCTTCCTCTCTGTGGATTTGGCCCGATCCCAATTGTTTTTCGTCAAACTGTGGAATGGGAGGACTCCTTTCAGGTTTGTTACCTCAGGTGTCCCGCCAAAAGAGGAATTCCAAAGAAGAGCCCTGGGGAAAAGTGAAGGGAGAACCCGAACTATGGGTAAAATTTGGGGCCTAGGGGCATGGCAAGCCCAATATGCTATCTCTTCATCCAGCCACTGAGAGGCCTTATTGAGGACTGGGATCAGGGTGAGGGTCACAATGTGTGGTTTTGACCAATGTGGCCCGCAAACATGAGCGGGGCCTCATGGGCCACCCTGGTTTCAACTACACTGAACGTTGGACAACATGCCAACCACATGTTTTCTTGCCACGGGGAAGGAGTTGTGATTTCTGCATCACTTTCAAGCCTGGGCAGTGATTGGAGATAAGGTCTAGGTTCTGAAACTTGACAACCGAGGTTGGGAAGAGATGACGACCTAAGACCATGGCGGGTCCGATGTGCTCAGTGAGCGGCCAGCTTTCTGTGTGGGGCCAGGTAATCCAGGCTCAGGCTGTGTCAAAAAGGGCAATAGTGCCCAGGTCAGCCTATATATTTGGGGTACAGTCGTATGGCGTGCAGGTTGATCCTCTTTTGGAGTTTCTGGGTAGCCCCAGAGGGCAATGTTTTTCTTCCTGAGGGCAGGAAGAGTGCTGCATTATAGTTCTGGTTTTCAAACTGGAGGCTTGTGGGCCAGTAGTCTGAGGAAGGAAATCTGAGAACAAGCTAGGCTTAGGTTTCTGGGTGAGGACAAGGCAGGAACAATCTACAGACCTGAATCGAGATCTCGTGCTTATGATGTCAGGGCGAGGATCAGAAGATCGCTCAGGTTGGAGTTTCTGTCCCTGATGGCCCTTCATGAAGGGGTGGGGGGGTCATGAGGCCGTGGGGGTTTTCCCACGATGTTAGTTGTGAGAAGCTCCAAACTGCAAAGATTCTTCTGCAGGACAATTGAGACCTGGTGGTTGGCTCCAGGGCAATGATTCCGAGCAGGGTTCTAAGGATAGATGGCTGGGTAGCCCACCTCGCATTCCAATTGTGTCCTAGCAACAAGACAGGTTAGATCTGCTGGATCTGGGGGAGCAACCCAGGAGGCTGAGTTGAAATAAACTCTCCTGTGGATGGGTCCTAATGTCTTTTTGTGTCTATGGAGACCTTGGAATGTAGCGGTGGCACTGGGGTCCTGAAGGGTTTTTCCAAACAGAGGCTTTGACACAGCTCCAACGTGCAAGTTTCCCATATGTAGATGAGATGTTTTCTGATGGGTGAGTCAAGAAACAGCCATACGCTGGTATTGAAATCCAGGCCTCTGAGGAGAGATGACTGGATACCACAGCAATGGATCCGAATAGTGCCTAGGGGCCTGTTCGTTCCTTTTTACCTCTGGGGACATCAGTCTATGCGTCTGAGTGCAGGTAGGTGCTCAGATGAGCTCAGATTACCCCTGTTTGTCCTGGGAAGCCACCACTATTGGGATGGCCTCAGGCAGTTTGGAGGTTTATCCTATTAGTAGGGTTGTGGCCATTGGAATGGGCACATACAATTCCCTTGGAGAGGGCAAGTACAGTCCTCAGGTTTGGCTCCAGGGGCCTGAGCCTGTAGGGTGTGTAGGACAGAGCTGTTTGGACAGTTGTCTGAAAACACAAACGCGGCTTATGTTTCGGGTCATAGGTATGGCAGGACTGATCTACAGACCATGAGGAGAACTCTTCAGGATATGAAAAAAGGGCGAGTGTGAGGCTCGTGCTCAAGTTTTTGTCTCTGGATATCGTGTCATTCATGGTCGTGAAATTTCCAGGTGACTTCATGGGAAATGGACGAGTCTTACTCTCTGGGGTTTTGCCCCGTCCCAAGAGTTTTGGGTCATTCTGGGGATGGAAGAAGTCCGTTTTGTTGTTGTTGTTGTTGATTTGCTTTGTTTTGTTTTTTAACCTCAGGTGTCTCACCAAATGAGGTATTCCAGAGTAGAGCCCTGGGGAGGGCCGACCGGACAACCAGAAATCTGGTTAAAAATTGTGGCCTAGGGACATGTCAAGCCCATTATGACATCTAATGGTCGAGCCACTGAGAGGACTTACTAGAGCACAGGACTCACGCTGAGGGTCACAATGCGTGTTTATGCCCTCTTCGCACTCAAGAATTGGCGGGGCCTCCGGGTGAATGCTGGTTTCTCCTACACTGAACGTTGGACAACATGCCAACCACAAGGTTTCTTGCCATGGGTAAGGACAAGGTCTGATTTCTGCATCACAGGCACCCCTGGGCAGTGGTTGGAGATAAGGTCTAGGTTCTGAAGCCTGAAAAACCGCAGTTGGGAAGAGATGATAACCTAAGGCCATGGCGGTTCTGATGTGCTCAGTGTGCGGTCAGCTTTCTGGGTGTTGGTCAGGAGGTCCGAGCTCAGGTTGTGTCAGACAGTGCATTAGTGCCCAGGTTAGACTATATACTTTGGGTATAGTCGAATGCCATGTAGATTTATCCTCATATAAGGTGCCTGGGCAGCTCATTAGGCCAAATTTTTTTTCTAGAGGGCAGGCAGAGTGCTGCATTGTGGGTCTGGAATTGCGAAACTTCCGGGCTTCGGGGCCTGGAGTGTGAGGACGGAAGTCTGAGATCACAAGCTAGACTTTGGTTTCAGGGCCAGGGCACGGCAGGTACCCCTGTAGATCTGAACCTATATCTCATGCATCTGAAGTCAGGGCGAGGATCAGAAGTTGGCTCAGGTTGGAGTTTCTGTGCATGACGGCCCCTTCATGAAGGGAGCGGAATCTCGAGGCCATGGAGGTTTTCCCACGTTGGGAGTTGTGGGATGCCCCCTTCAAGGATTCCTTCTGCGGGACAATTGAGACTTGTTGGGCAGCTCCAGGACATCCCATATGGAATGACTCCAGGGCACCGTTCGAGGATGGATGCCTGGGAAGCCCGCCTCGCATTCCAATTGTCTCCTAGCAACAAGACAGTTTAGATCTGATGGCTTAGCGGGAGAAACCGGGGTGGCTGACTTGAAATGGACTTTCCTGAGGATGGGTCCTAATGTGTGTTTGTGTCCATGAGGGCCTTAAAATGGGGCGGTGGCACCGGGACCCTAAAGTATTCTCCTAAGCTTTTGACATAGCTCGATGCACAAGGTTCCTTGTGGAGACGAGATTTGTTTTGATGGGTGCCTCAGGAAAACCTCTATGCTGGTATTGGTATCCAGGCTTTTGAGGAGACATGCCTGTAATCCAAAGCAATGTATCCGATTATGGCCTAAGGTCCTGTCTGGTTCAATCTTCTTCTCAGGGGACATCCATCTATGGTATGAGTGGAGGTAGATGCTCAGCTGGTATCAGACCGCCCTTGTTTGTCCCGGGCGACCTGCACTATTGGGATGGCCTCAGGGATTTGGAGGGTTCTCCAAATTTTACTGTTTTGGACAATGGCATCGGCAGAATTCCCATGGATTGGGTAGGCACAGTCCTACTGTGTGACTCCAGGGGCCGCAGCCTGGAGGGTGTGTGGCCCAGGACTTTGAGGACAGAAGTCTGAAAACACAAACTCAGCTTAGGTTTGGGGACGTAGGTATGGCAGGCCCGATCTATAAACCATGAGATGAACTCTTCCGGATATGAAGAAAGAGCGAGTCTGAGGCGCTTGCTCAGGCTTTTGTCTCTGGATTTTGTATCAGAGATGGCCGTGGAATGTCGGGGAGGCCTCATGGGCCATGGACGAATCTTCCTCTCTGTGGATTTGGCCCGATCCCAATTGTTTTTCGTCAAACTGTGGAATGGGAGGACTCCTTTCAGGTTTGTTACCTCAGGTGTCCCGCCAAAAGAGGAATTCCAAAGAAGAGCCCTGGGGAAAAGTGAAGGGAGAACCCGAACTATGGGTAAAATTTGGGGCCTAGGGGCATGGCAAGCCCAATATGCTATCTCTTCATCCAGCCACTGAGAGGCCTTATTGAGGACTGGGATCAGGGTGAGGGTCACAATGTGTGGTTTTGACCAATGTGGCCCGCAAACATGAGCGGGGCCTCATGGGCCACCCTGGTTTCAACTACACTGAACGTTGGACAACATGCCAACCACATGTTTTCTTGCCACGGGGAAGGAGTTGTGATTTCTGCATCACTTTCAAGCCTGGGCAGTGATTGGAGATAAGGTCTAGGTTCTGAAACTTGACAACCGAGGTTGGGAAGAGATGACGACCTAAGACCATGGCGGGTCCGATGTGCTCAGTGAGCGGCCAGCTTTCTGTGTGGGGCCAGGTAATCCAGGCTCAGGCTGTGTCAAAAAGGGCAATAGTGCCCAGGTCAGCCTATATATTTGGGGTACAGTCGTATGGCGTGCAGGTTGATCCTCTTTTGGAGTTTCTGGGTAGCCCCAGAGGGCAATGTTTTTCTTCCTGAGGGCAGGAAGAGTGCTGCATTATAGTTCTGGTTTTCAAACTGGAGGCTTGTGGGCCAGTAGTCTGAGGAAGGAAATCTGAGAACAAGCTAGGCTTAGGTTTCTGGGTGAGGACAAGGCAGGAACAATCTACAGACCTGAATCGAGATCTCGTGCTTATGATGTCAGGGCGAGGATCAGAAGATCGCTCAGGTTGGAGTTTCTGTCCCTGATGGCCCTTCATGAAGGGGTGGGGGGGTCATGAGGCCGTGGGGGTTTTCCCACGATGTTAGTTGTGAGAAGCTCCAAACTGCAAAGATTCTTCTGCAGGACAATTGAGACCTGGTGGTTGGCTCCAGGGCAATGATTCCGAGCAGGGTTCTAAGGATAGATGGCTGGGTAGCCCACCTCGCATTCCAATTGTGTCCTAGCAACAAGACAGGTTAGATCTGCTGGATCTGGGGGAGCAACCCAGGAGGCTGAGTTGAAATAAACTCTCCTGTGGATGGGTCCTAATGTCTTTTTGTGTCTATGGAGACCTTGGAATGTAGCGGTGGCACTGGGGTCCTGAAGGGTTTTTCCAAACAGAGGCTTTGACACAGCTCCAACGTGCAAGTTTCCCATATGTAGATGAGATGTTTTCTGATGGGTGAGTCAAGAAACAGCCATACGCTGGTATTGAAATCCAGGCCTCTGAGGAGAGATGACTGGATACCACAGCAATGGATCCGAATAGTGCCTAGGGGCCTGTTCGTTCCTTTTTACCTCTGGGGACATCAGTCTATGCGTCTGAGTGCAGGTAGGTGCTCAGATGAGCTCAGATTACCCCTGTTTGTCCTGGGAAGCCACCACTATTGGGATGGCCTCAGGCAGTTTGGAGGTTTATCCTATTAGTAGGGTTGTGGCCATTGGAATGGGCACATACAATTCCCTTGGAGAGGGCAAGTACAGTCCTCAGGTTTGGCTCCAGGGGCCTGAGCCTGTAGGGTGTGTAGGACAGAGCTGTTTGGACAGTTGTCTGAAAACACAAACGCGGCTTATGTTTCGGGTCATAGGTATGGCAGGACTGATCTACAGACCATGAGGAGAACTCTTCAGGATATGAAAAAAGGGCGAGTGTGAGGCTCGTGCTCAAGTTTTTGTCTCTGGATATCGTGTCATTCATGGTCGTGAAATTTCCAGGTGACTTCATGGGAAATGGACGAGTCTTACTCTCTGGGGTTTTGCCCCGTCCCAAGAGTTTTGGGTCATTCTGGGGATGGAAGAAGTCCGTTTTGTTGTTGTTGTTGTTGATTTGCTTTGTTTTGTTTTTTAACCTCAGGTGTCTCACCAAATGAGGTATTCCAGAGTAGAGCCCTGGGGAGGGCCGACCGGACAACCAGAAATCTGGTTAAAAATTGTGGCCTAGGGACATGTCAAGCCCATTATGACATCTAATGGTCGAGCCACTGAGAGGACTTACTAGAGCACAGGACTCACGCTGAGGGTCACAATGCGTGTTTATGCCCTCTTCGCACTCAAGAATTGGCGGGGCCTCCGGGTGAATGCTGGTTTCTCCTACACTGAACGTTGGACAACATGCCAACCACAAGGTTTCTTGCCATGGGTAAGGACAAGGTCTGATTTCTGCATCACAGGCACCCCTGGGCAGTGGTTGGAGATAAGGTCTAGGTTCTGAAGCCTGAAAAACCGCAGTTGGGAAGAGATGATAACCTAAGGCCATGGCGGTTCTGATGTGCTCAGTGTGCGGTCAGCTTTCTGGGTGTTGGTCAGGAGGTCCGAGCTCAGGTTGTGTCAGACAGTGCATTAGTGCCCAGGTTAGACTATATACTTTGGGTATAGTCGAATGCCATGTAGATTTATCCTCATATAAGGTGCCTGGGCAGCTCATTAGGCCAAATTTTTTTTCTAGAGGGCAGGCAGAGTGCTGCATTGTGGGTCTGGAATTGCGAAACTTCCGGGCTTCGGGGCCTGGAGTGTGAGGACGGAAGTCTGAGATCACAAGCTAGACTTTGGTTTCAGGGCCAGGGCACGGCAGGTACCCCTGTAGATCTGAACCTATATCTCATGCATCTGAAGTCAGGGCGAGGATCAGAAGTTGGCTCAGGTTGGAGTTTCTGTGCATGACGGCCCCTTCATGAAGGGAGCGGAATCTCGAGGCCATGGAGGTTTTCCCACGTTGGGAGTTGTGGGATGCCCCCTTCAAGGATTCCTTCTGCGGGACAATTGAGACTTGTTGGGCAGCTCCAGGACATCCCATATGGAATGACTCCAGGGCACCGTTCGAGGATGGATGCCTGGGAAGCCCGCCTCGCATTCCAATTGTCTCCTAGCAACAAGACAGTTTAGATCTGATGGCTTAGCGGGAGAAACCGGGGTGGCTGACTTGAAATGGACTTTCCTGAGGATGGGTCCTAATGTGTGTTTGTGTCCATGAGGGCCTTAAAATGGGGCGGTGGCACCGGGACCCTAAAGTATTCTCCTAAGCTTTTGACATAGCTCGATGCACAAGGTTCCTTGTGGAGACGAGATTTGTTTTGATGGGTGCCTCAGGAAAACCTCTATGCTGGTATTGGTATCCAGGCTTTTGAGGAGACATGCCTGTAATCCAAAGCAATGTATCCGATTATGGCCTAAGGTCCTGTCTGGTTCAATCTTCTTCTCAGGGGACATCCATCTATGGTATGAGTGGAGGTAGATGCTCAGCTGGTATCAGACCGCCCTTGTTTGTCCCGGGCGACCTGCACTATTGGGATGGCCTCAGGGATTTGGAGGGTTCTCCAAATTTTACTGTTTTGGACAATGGCATCGGCAGAATTCCCATGGATTGGGTAGGCACAGTCCTACTGTGTGACTCCAGGGGCCGCAGCCTGGAGGGTGTGTGGCCCAGGACTTTGAGGACAGAAGTCTGAAAACACAAACTCAGCTTAGGTTTGGGGACGTAGGTATGGCAGGCCCGATCTATAAACCATGAGATGAACTCTTCCGGATATGAAGAAAGAGCGAGTCTGAGGCGCTTGCTCAGGCTTTTGTCTCTGGATTTTGTATCAGAGATGGCCGTGGAATGTCGGGGAGGCCTCATGGGCCATGGACGAATCTTCCTCTCTGTGGATTTGGCCCGATCCCAATTGTTTTTCGTCAAACTGTGGAATGGGAGGACTCCTTTCAGGTTTGTTACCTCAGGTGTCCCGCCAAAAGAGGAATTCCAAAGAAGAGCCCTGGGGAAAAGTGAAGGGAGAACCCGAACTATGGGTAAAATTTGGGGCCTAGGGGCATGGCAAGCCCAATATGCTATCTCTTCATCCAGCCACTGAGAGGCCTTATTGAGGACTGGGATCAGGGTGAGGGTCACAATGTGTGGTTTTGACCAATGTGGCCCGCAAACATGAGCGGGGCCTCATGGGCCACCCTGGTTTCAACTACACTGAACGTTGGACAACATGCCAACCACATGGTTTCTTGCCACGGGGAAGGAGTTGTGATTTCTGCATCACTTTCAAGCCTGGGCAGTGATTGGAGATAAGGTCTAGGTTCTGAAACTTGACAACCGAGGTTGGGAAGAGATGACGACCTAAGACCATGGCGGGTCCGATGTGCTCAGTGAGCGGCCAGCTTTCTGTGTGGGGCCAGGTAATCCAGGCTCAGGCTGTGTCAAAAAGGGCAATAGTGCCCAGGTCAGCCTATATATTTGGGGTACAGTCGTATGGCGTGCAGGTTGATCCTCTTTTGGAGTTTCTGGGTAGCCCCAGAGGGCAATGTTTTTCTTCCTGAGGGCAGGAAGAGTGCTGCATTATAGTTCTGGTTTTCAAACTGGAGGCTTGTGGGCCAGTAGTCTGAGGAAGGAAATCTGAGAACAAGCTAGGCTTAGGTTTCTGGGTGAGGACAAGGCAGGAACAATCTACAGACCTGAATCGAGATCTCGTGCTTATGATGTCAGGGCGAGGATCAGAAGATCGCTCAGGTTGGAGTTTCTGTCCCTGATGGCCCTTCATGAAGGGGTGGGGGGGTCATGAGGCCGTGGGGGTTTTCCCACGATGTTAGTTGTGAGAAGCTCCAAACTGCAAAGATTCTTCTGCAGGACAATTGAGACCTGGTGGTTGGCTCCAGGGCAATGATTCCGAGCAGGGTTCTAAGGATAGATGGCTGGGTAGCCCACCTCGCATTCCAATTGTGTCCTAGCAACAAGACAGGTTAGATCTGCTGGATCTGGGGGAGCAACCCAGGAGGCTGAGTTGAAATAAACTCTCCTGTGGATGGGTCCTAATGTCTTTTTGTGTCTATGGAGACCTTGGAATGTAGCGGTGGCACTGGGGTCCTGAAGGGTTTTTCCAAACAGAGGCTTTGACACAGCTCCAACGTGCAAGTTTCCCATATGTAGATGAGATGTTTTCTGATGGGTGAGTCAAGAAACAGCCATACGCTGGTATTGAAATCCAGGCCTCTGAGGAGAGATGACTGGATACCACAGCAATGGATCCGAATAGTGCCTAGGGGCCTGTTCGTTCCTTTTTACCTCTGGGGACATCAGTCTATGCGTCTGAGTGCAGGTAGGTGCTCAGATGAGCTCAGATTACCCCTGTTTGTCCTGGGAAGCCACCACTATTGGGATGGCCTCAGGCAGTTTGGAGGTTTATCCTATTAGTAGGGTTGTGGCCATTGGAATGGGCACATACAATTCCCTTGGAGAGGGCAAGTACAGTCCTCAGGTTTGGCTCCAGGGGCCTGAGCCTGTAGGGTG
>NW_028134448.1:0-73201 GCF_964662115.1 Mustela nivalis | reverse complement strand
TGAGGCACCCAGGTTCCCTGCAAAACAGCATTTTTTAAAAAGATTTTATTTATTAATTTGACCGACAGAGATCACAAGTAGGCAGAGAAGCAGGCAGAGAGAGAGGGAGAAGCAGGCTCCCCGCTGAGCAGAGAGCCCAATGAGGGGCTCCATCCCAGGACCCTGGGATCATGACCTGAGCTGAAGGCAGAGGCTTTAACCCACCGAGCCACCAGGCACCCCGGAAAACAGCCTTTTAAACAATATTTATATTTTTATTTTATACATATATATGTAAACAGAGAATTGAATATATACATATAAATATAACTTGTAAACACATTTGATATATATTTATGTTTATCCTAGGACGCAACACTGCCCTCCTGAGCAGCGCAAGAGGGTGGGTTTTTACAAAGAATCACCAAACAGCTTGACCCAACTGAACGGCCTGCCTTGGGCTGCTGCTTAAGAGAAAGCCTTGAGTTGGTTAAGGTTTGACAAATACTGAGAAAAACCAGTCAATTAATATGTTAAAAACACTACCCAACCACAGTATGAACCATTTAGACATATGGCTTTAATTTTGGCTTTAGTCTCCAAAGCCTAGGGGTCCCTGGGGAAAGGGGGCAGAGGGAGAGAAAGGACCAGCTTCTCTGTGGGCCAGGTTTCTGGGGTTGCTCCCAGCCCTGCCCCCAGAGGGAATGCCCCCACCCAGGGCTTTGCTCCCAGAAGGGACCCTCCCCCAGAAAGCCCCTTCCCAAATGGCCCTGACCTTTGGCCACACCCTCAGAGGTCCCATTATCCACCCCCAACCCCCTCACACCCCCCTACCCTGCCAAGCACCGCCCTCAGAAGGGTTCTAAGGTGAAGTCAGTGTGCTTCTCTCTCAATGTCTAGGAATTACTCAGTTTTATTTTTGACTTTGTGTTTTTTGAGCGAAGTGGGTGGTGTAAGGACCTACTTTATATTTTTATATTTTAGCCAGAGGCTTCCATTGAGGTTACACAATAACCTTGTTGTTTAACCCTTAAGCTGTCCCTGCTCCCCTTCTCCCAGGGGACTTACTTAAAAACAAGTCCCGGAAATCAACCTCAGGTAACAAAGCCCAAATACAAGGGTGGGTCAGGCCAGGTAAGACATCTGATCAGTGGAGGGCTGCATACTGTCTCCCTAGCTACCAAGGAGTATGGGTCCCGCCCTTTGTGAGTCTTTTGGGCAAAAATCCTAACCAAGGTGATAGGCTAGGTCAAATATCTACTAAAAGGTAAGTTGTAATTCAATTGGTCACCTAGCATCACTGTGCAGCTTTCTCCGTGTGTTACAATTTCATTGGCCACCTGTGCATGACCAGGCCCAACCGCATGGCCTATGTCCTTAAAAGCTAGTCTGTAAAGGAGAGAGGGGTTGACTTCTCTGTAAGAAAAGCGGCCCTGGCTGGTCAGTTTGATTCTTGATGCTTGGTGCAAAATAAAGCTTTGTTTGACCTTCGCTTTGTATCAGTATCGCTCTTTTAATCATGGACCCATTATTGGGGCATAACAGGTGGGATAGTGGAGTACGTACATAGTGGAGGGGACAGCCCACTGTGGGTATCCACCATTCCTTGCCTGTACTGCTCATTTGCATGTACTGCTCGCCCTGCCCGGTGAGCACAGCATGGAAATGGACACCTCGTGAGTGGTGGTCAACGAGACTCACTGACCACGTGATGTCGATGACCGAGTCAACCGGAGCTCGCCTTCCCTACAGACCAGAGCTTGCTCTGAGCATCGGCAGGAGGCGGTGGCCTCTTGTGAGAAGCCCAGAACCCTGTCTTGTCCTTTCTCACTCATGTCACCTCCCTGTGTTAGCCAAGGCTTGGAAGTGGTGACTTAGGAGGGAAGGGAAAGAAAGGCAGCCCCTGGCTCCTGATCCTGTCAAGTTCCGTACTCATCAGGAAGCCGAGGGCAGCAGGGTTGGTGGAACAGGTGTGAGTCCCCAGGTGAGGTAAAGATGGCAGAGCTGGTCTTGTGCAGGATTTCTACGGTTCTGATAAGAAGAGGGCACGTGGGTGTGCCCCAGCTGTGGAATCCCTGCGTGAATTATTTAACACTGACATTGCACCCTGCGAAGATGAATGGCATAAATCATGCCCATAATCACATTATAAAATTTTTATTTGCTTGGAATGACATTAAATGCAAATAGAAAACAGCAGCCATGCACCTTCAGAAGACAGATGGTGGAGGAAATGAGCTTTCTATTTTAGTACCTTTAACAAACACTTCCTCCCTGTTTTTGCCCAAAGGGCCCTATATCTTCATTTTGCATGGGGCTTGTAAATTATGTAGCCAGCCCTGGGGACAGCTGTGCAGTGTCTCAATGACCCAGTGCAGGGAATGGCAGGAGCCTCCCTCCTTGATACAGTAGTATTACACAAGCCCCTGAAGCTGAAACAGAACTTCAGGATAAAGTCTGGGGGGGAGGTCCTCAAATTTCTGAGTCATGGGCTGTCGTAAACAAAATAACAGCCGGGTGGCTTAGGCAACATACAATTTATTTTCTCATGGTTCTGGGTGCTGGAAGTCCAAGATCAAGGTGGCAGTAGGGTTCGATTTTTCAAACGTCTCTCCTTGGCTTGCAGATAGCTGTGTTCTCCACTCTGTCTTCAAACGATTGTCCTTCAGTCTGTACTGTCTGTGTCCTAATCTCTTCTTCCTGTAAGCACACCAGTCCTGTTGGCTTGGTGCCCACCCCCAGTGAGCTCGTTTTCCCTTTATCACCTCTTTAAAAATCATGTCTCTGAATACTGCCACATTCTGAGATGCTGGGTGTTAGGACGTCAACGTAGGAATCTGGGGGCATCCAACTAAGCCCATAACGATAGTCAAAACTGGATCCGAAACTGAAATTTAGACACATTTTAAAATGCTAAAAGTGTATATATATAATTTTTGTGGTAGGCCTGAGATGGTTGGTAGGCTGAGATGTATTTGTAACCTTTGAGGGAAACATCCTTTGGAATGATCAAAGAGCGCTTCTATGTAATTCCATACATCCACAATTAAACCCCAGAGCTTTTTAATTTGGAATTTGGCTGTTTTGTGCTTGGTGGTATCCAAAACCAGCCTAGGGCTTTTCTTTTGTTTTGGCAGAAAAGTAGGAGGCAGAGGACTTGAGCATTTAGATATCTTGCTGCTCTTTGGTTTAATCATACTCTACTGAGTTGCCCGAAACTAATTAAGCTCTTGGCTCTGTAGAGGAGAGATGATGTTCCTTACATGTCATTGGCCACAATGTTCCTTTTTTAAATTGTTGTTAACATTTGTGTTATTTTTCAGTATAAGAGACAAGCTTTACCTTAGTTTGGGCTGATGTAACAAGAGCTCCATAAACTAGGTGCTTTAAAGACATACTTATTTCTCTCAGTTCTGGAAGCTGGGAAGTCTACGATCAAGACCCTGGAAGATTCCGTGTCTGTTCAAGTGCCCACTTCCTGGGTCACAGATGACCATCTTCTCCCTATAACCTCCAAGGTGGAGGAGGCGAGGGATCTCTGTGGGGTCTCTCTTATGGAGACACTAATCTCGCCCATGAGGACTCCACCCTCATGACCTAAACATCTCCCAAGGACCCCATCTCCTAGTTATGTCCCTTTGGACATTGAGTTTTCAACTTATGAATCCTGGAGGGATACACTGTCTACAGTGAGCTTCGTCAAACATCTTTTATGTTCAAGGCACTGTTTTTTGGCAAAATTAATCATTTCCTACACATCCTTTGAAGCAAGAGTATTTCTGCACTTTGCCTTCCTTTAGAACCTTTCTCTAGAGAGGATCCTAAAAAGTTCAGAAAAGATGCAGAAGAAACCTGCTGGTTAGCTCGTTTTTCACAGTAGAGCAGAATTCATTTTGAAGTAGGTTAATCTTAGAAATCCAGGCAAAGACACTTCGCTTGAAAATCATCTCAAATGATCAGTTAGTTTTGTTAGTAGGAGTAATAGTAACTATAAGATCAATAGAACAACTTTTTGTTCTACTGTGGGCCTACTGTGTGCTGGGTACCTCGGAGCACCTGAGTCGAACCATCTCGTGATCCTTTCAACAGCCCACTGAGGGTCACACTGTCTTCTCCTCCACGTTATGGATGAGCCTTAAGTCTGGGCCAGAAATGACACAACTTTCCCAAAGCCATATTGCTACTGAGGGGCCAGCTGGGATCTACGCCCACTCTGGTGCCAGAGCCTGTGATTGCAAACGTGGGCTGCACTAGCTGTTCAGAACAAAGGACTGTTCATGGAGGTGACACAGCTAACCCGTGAGACCCACCACCCTTTTCCCTAAGGTCATCCCGGTACAGCCTGCAGTGATGGCCCGAGTTAAGCATTTGAACTTGGTGCTGCAGAGGGCGTGTTTTAGGGACAAGATTGGTGTTAAGGGGGTCTAATGAAGCCCAGAGGGAATGGAAGGAAACAGGACTTGGGGAAATATCTGGGTCCCTGGAGCAGTGATCTCCTTTTATTACTGTGCACCTCTCTTTCACAAAAATAAATACATACATACATACATACAAAAAATATTTGCGGACATAGCACAAATTTAAGCAAATTTTTGATAAATTATAAACTCCACTACTCTACTAAATTATTATAAAAGGCATGCAAAAGCTAAACAGTTAAATGGATGACATGAAATATGAATAAAACTTATAATATTTTCTTCCAGCCCCTTACTGGACTATTTGTCAAACTCCCTTTGGAGAAGACTTTTTAAAGATTTGTTTATTTATTTTTTGAGAGAGAGAGAGACAACACGTGTGTGCACATGTGAGTAGGGGGGGTGGGGCAAAGGGAAAAGGAGAGAAGCAGACTCCCCATTGAGCACAGAGGCCTCACTAAGGGCTCAATCCCATGATCCTGAGATCATGACTTGAGCCAAAATTTTGAGTCAGACATTTAATCAACTGAGACACCCAGGTGCCCTGGAGAAGACTTTTTAAGAAAGAGATAGGACACTGGATTTATAGCAATAATTCCTAGAATTAATCTTTAAAAGTGGGAAGATAGAAATGGTTTTTTAAATTTTTTTTAAAGATTTTCTTTATTTATTCATAAGAGATGGGAGGCAGAGACAGAAGCAGGCTTCCCGCAGAGCAGGAAGTCCAGAGTGGGACTTGATCCCAGGACCTGGGATCATGACCCTAGCTGGAGATAGACGCTGGAGATACTGATAAACCAAACTTTAGGGAAAAATACTGAACTTTACTGGGAAGATGAAGCAGAACAACAGCATATGGCAGCAGCATGAGTTTTAGACAGTTGTTGGTCACCCAGAAGGCTTAAGGTGGAGAGAAAAACAAAAGGCTGTAGTGACCCAAAATTGTCCGAGTTGTGACCCAGGAACTTCCGGGTGACATAAAGATTTGTTTATTTATTACACGGACAGCGCCATGTTGGGACAGAGCGAGGGGGAATGAGAATTCCATACAAACGTGTGAGTGGCTCTTCTCCCATCTCCAGGGGGGAAGGAAGAGATTGGGTTTACTCCAGTAAGCATGGTGATGAGTTGGTGAGGTAGGTTGACTAGATGTCTGGACACCTGAAAAAGCCAGCGAAGGGGGCTTCCTGGCCATCTTGTCAGTGTCTTATTGAAAGCTTGTCATGTGCAAGACTTTCTTTTAACAGGTTGCCAGGTGAATTGATGTACAAATCAGACTACCGGCCGCCATGTGTCATTGCTCAGGTGGTCCATGACACAGTGCCCTGCCACTAAGGGGATGCCCTTAGCATTACAGACATCGTTCTGTCTTTGTTATTTTGAAATTTAGAAAATATCTTATTAATTTGTTCACCCCAAAGAGGCAATTTATTGCTTACTATGACAGTCTTTTGGTAGAGGACACAAAACTGCTTTCTTTGTTATGAAAATCAATGTGTTACACCAATTTTCTGAAAGATAGAAATGAATTGCCTCCTTCCAGCTGGGTCAGGACATAAGTGTACCCTATGTATTGGTTTTTCAATAGATTCCATTTACAGATTGTACATGTCTCTCAATACAGAAGACATTTGCTCACATCTATGTGTAGAACATTCCCGAACCTGGTCCAGGTTGCGGATGAAACCGTCACTCTGACTGGCAAGGCATAACGAAGAAGAGTTTTCCTGTAAACAATATGTGGTCATGGAAGGAATCAGCACTGCAATTCGTGGCTGATTCCAAAGGCTCTAAGAGGTGGTAGATGCACAGGCAAAGTGGTGACTTTTGCAGAGGAAGCAGGCTGGGGAGAGATAGCAAAACAGAAGTTTGAGAGGGCCCTAAAATCTCCTCCTGTGGGATTATTGGCCATTGAGCTTGAGAAAGGCTATGGTGAAAACTTGAAAGAGCATCAGATCAAACCCTTGGCCACTGGAGGTTGAAACTGACATGAGCAGCACTATCTCTATTCTTGACCCAAGGCCACAGGATGACAAGCTTTGCTTTTTCAATGTGGTCTCAAGTCTCTATACTGCCCTATAAAGAAAATAATACAAATAAATGCTGAGAGTGTAAAGTGTAAGCAGAGCTCCCCTTGGCCATTTCCTAAGTTTTGTCCACTCCGAAGTGAGTATCACTTTGGTGAGTGCATTGCAGGAAATGGCCTTAATGATCAATGGCAGACCTCCACTCCAGAGTGACATAAAAAGCAATCTGCACCTCCTTCCTGATTTGTCTGTAATGAAACTTGCTTTCCTCAGGTCCCAGCATTCGAGGCAGATAAATATGTTCCCTTTCGTTGGCTCTTACTCATACTTCAGCAAGATTTCCCATGTGCTTTCCTTGGCTGGCTGGGAAACTGGACCACAATTTATGGGATCTTAGGGGACAGGCGCGTAGAATTCCAGTGGGATCCTGGAACAGAACCTAATTGGAGATTAGAGACCATTGCGGTGCAAAGCTTTTCTTTGAGATCGAAAGAGGTGCATGTTATGCAAATATTAGCAAGTGTAAGTTCACACTGTCTATTGAAAATTTATAGACTCATTATGGTCAAGAAGGCTGGAAGATAAGTAGATTTTGGGAAAGATTCAGGTAAATTCAGGGAGGTGGCAAATTACCCCAGGGAAAGTAGAATGGCTAAAGAGTATGGCCCAAACATTTTAAAAAAATTTTATTCACTTATTTGACACACAGAGAGCCAGAAAGCACAAGTGGGGGGAATGGCAGAGGGAGAAGGGGAAGCAGGCTCCCCGCTGAGCAGGGAGGCAACTGTGTGGGACTCGATCCCAGGACCCTGGGTTCATGACCTGAGCTGAAGGCAGACACTTAACCGACTGAGCCACCCAGGCACCCCCTGGCTCCAACTTCCAAAGATGGTGTATGAGATACCTTTGGTGGGAAGGAATGAAGATCAGCAACTGTCCTTGATTCTGCTTCTCAGGAAGGCATTGTGATGTGGTGCCCAGGACTTTGGAGACAGACACATGCTTGGTGCCCTCTGGCTCTGCCGCAAAAGCAACACCTTCCAGAGGGTAGCTGCAGGCACCGGGTGGCGTCACACAGGGTCAGACCCAGGAGGCACTCAGCCACGTACCCATTCCACCATCCTGCTGGGTTTGGAAGAGCGCTATCTAAGTCTCTGCTGCTGAAGGACCATCCAGAGTGACATGTCCCATGGGGCATCCCGGCATTCCTTTACCCCTTCAGGTTGTTGGCAGCAAGGCTGGAAATTTTTTTAATTGCCTGGGAAAATGATAGCAAACAGCTCCAAAAAGGAGTTTCAGAACGCAGACTTCATACTATGTTTTGAGTACATTTCATTCATTTGGCAGGTACTGACAGGGTGCTTAAGTGCCAGGGGCTGCTGCATTAGAAACGAACTTGAGAAGTTAACAGGAGGGGGCTCCAGCCCTCAACCAGCACAAAGTTGATCAATGGA
This sequence comes from Mustela nivalis, assembly GCF_964662115.1. Taxonomy (NCBI): domain Eukaryota; kingdom Metazoa; phylum Chordata; class Mammalia; order Carnivora; family Mustelidae; genus Mustela; species Mustela nivalis. The sequence continues at coordinate 65,323 of NW_028134448.1, read as the reverse complement.
TGCATGTGACAGACAGAGCACTGTGACGGGGAGTACTAGGTGCTGTCATAAGAAGGGTATGCCTGGAATTAAAGGAATACTCGGGGGGAGCCAGCACCAACACTCGGGGAGAGCTGTGGGAAATATGATGGATGCAGATGGCTCCAGGGGAAACCAGAGAACTGCTCAGATCCCTGCTTCTTAACAGCTCCAAGTGCCCGCCGCTTCAGAGTGGGGGCTGGGCGAGCAGGGAGCTGGGGTGGGCACAGGGATGCCTAAGTTCCGACCTCAAGCCCCTGCGCTGTTTCACCTGTCCCTTTAGGAGTACAATGACATAGGATGTCACCAACGGAGGATCTACCCCTGCATCCTGGTACTGGGAAAGCACGCGAGGGCTGCGGAGCTGAAAGCAAGAGTTGGTAGTTCCAGTAATGTGTGCAGGGTTTTAAAAAACTATATACCGGAAAATATCCGGTCTTATTTGCATGTGTTTGTATCATGCACAATTTTTAACTGCAATCCTCCTTTTACCTTCTTCCCTGTTGTTAAGACTCTCCTCTCCTCACCGCTGCCTTTGTCCCTATAATACCTGTTGACAGCCTGGTGCTCATCCATGAGCTCATTCGCCTCTATCCACGCACGCATGGGGCTCTGTCACTGTTTAACAAATATGGGCTCATTTTATCTACCTCTTGATCTAGTGCTTCCCAGTTAATAATCCCTCCTGCATAACGTCCTTCTGTTTTTATCTTCATTTTTATAAAGAATGGCTGCTCACCTTTTATCAGCTGCCTTTATTTTTTTTTATCAAATGCATTTATTGCTATGGTCTTAAGAGTTTTTTTCACAGTTAATTTAGTGATGAGGTAAATCTTATTGATTTTCTGGTCTTGAGCTCCCTTTATTTTCCTGGAATGAATCCAAGTTGGTCTCAGGATATAGTCCTTTGATAGATGCCTGACTTCTGTTATTTGCTAACATTAGTTCAGTTTCTGTTAACTAATCTGTCCTAAGCCAGATTTGTTAATAGCTTCCCCGTTCCTCCCTCTCAGGTTTGGGTATTAAAATTGTGCTCAGCTTCATCAAGTGAATTGACTTATTATTGTTTAATTGCCTGTTGCCATTTAACAGTAGAATGACAGTTATCCAGCTGCAAACCTGTCTGATCTTGGAACTCATCTTCTTAATTTTCCATTCTTGAATCATTTGGATGATTTTGTTTTCCTAGGAAATCATCGTTTCTTCTAGGTTATCAAATTGATTAGTATAAAGTGCCTTGCAGTTTAGTGATTCTTTTATATTATGCATTTGCTTTTATATCTCTGTTCCCAATCCTTATCTGTTTTGCAACTCTCTCCCTCTCTCTGTCCCCTCCTCCCTGAAACCCCCCTTTCCCCATTCCCCTTCCCTCTCCCCACCTCCTCCCACACCCCATCTTCCCCCTCTCTTATCCTTAATAGGGCATGTGAAGTTTTTTTTATTATTATTATTTCATTAGTCTTTCATAGAAACAACTTTGAGTTTATTTGCCCCTGATATTTTTTATTAGTTTAAAAATTTATCTTTATTATAACTACTTTCTTTCTTTGGATTGAGCTGCCCTTTTCTGATGGGTTTAAATGAGTACTTTCTTTTATTTAAAAAAATGTTTGAAATTGAAGACATTTGACACTAAAGTCTCCTTAGAGTATAACTTCTGGTGTCTTCTGTAAGTTTTGGTATGAAATAGTCTCCTTTCCATTGCTTTCAAGATTTTCTTCAGTCGTCTTATGATTTCTTCTTTGACTGAAGACTGTATTTCTTAACTTATATGTAGTTTCAATTTTTTGTTACCAGGTTATCTAATTCTGATTCTACCGGATTGTGATCAAAGAACTGTTCTTTAAATCTTTAATTTGGAAGGCTTGTAAAGGTTTCCTTTGTTGCCTAGTATGCAATTAATCTTTACAAATATGGCTTTCCTTAGGTGTAAGAAAGAAATGTTTTCCGAGGGAAATAAGGATGTCTATTTTCTTTTTTTTTTTAAGATTTTATTTATTTGACAGATAGAGATCACAAGTAGGCAGAGAGGCAGGCAGAGAGTGAGAGAGAGGAGGAAGCAGGCTCCCCGCGGAGCAGAGAGACCGATGTGGGGCTCGATCCTAGGACCCTGGGATCATGACCTGAGCCGAACGAAGGCAGAGGCTTTAACCCACTGAGCCACCCAGGCGCCCCAGGATGTCTATTTTCTGTGTGTCCTTGTTTTCCCCTCCTTCTAGTAGATACTCCCATTTGAAAAGCTAAAATTTTACCTTGTTATTGCATTTTTAGAGTCTTCGGGTATTATGTTGTTAGATGTATACCTGCTTATACCTTTTACATCTTCTTTCCAAACTCTGCCTTTAAAAATGTCCCTCTTCATCTTAGTACCTATAACTTTAGACCCAACTTGTCTGCGATGAATTTTGCCATTCCGGCTTTCTCTTTTGCATGGTATCTCCTCACCTGATACATTCTCAATCCCTTTTGCATTTTAAGTATGTTTCTTGAACAGCATGGATCTGTAACCTCCTGATAGGCGCTTTAATAGAAAAAGTCACTCTGTACACATTTAAATTAATGATAAACAGTCATAATTTTATTCCTCCCATCTTATTTTGTTTTTATTTTCCCCATTTTTGATGTTTTTAATCAAGTTCATTCTTTTTGTACTTGATAAATAGAGAAGTTCTTTGCATTTTTCGATGACAGCTTAATTGAGATATAATTCACAGGCCATACCACTCACCATCTAATGTGGACAATTTAATGGCTTTCACTATATTTAACTATACTATACTGAACTACCTACACATTTTCATCATCCTCAAAAGAAAACTTTAGCCATCACCACCAGTCTTAGGCAACCGCTAATCTACTTTCGGTCTCTGTAGATTTAGCTATTCTGGAAATTCCATATAAATCAAATTATGCAATACGTGGTCTTCTGTGACTGACTTCTCTCAATCAGCAGAATGTTTTCAAGGCTCCTCTGTGTCGTGGCACATATCAAAATTCTATTCCTTTTCAAGGCTGAATAATATTCCACAGGCTGGATGGATCACATTTTATTTATCTCTTCATCAGTTGATGAACATCAGGGTTGTTCTCACCTTTTCGCTATTACGAATAAATCCTAAACCTTCATGCACAAGTTTTTGTGTGGGCATAGTTTTTTTCTTGGCTCTATACACAGGAGTGATATTGGTGTGTCATATGGCAACTCTGTGTTCTGCATTTTGAGGAGCTACTAAATCATTTCTAATGTGGCTGTGCCATTTTCCAAGCCCACCAGCAATTTACAGGTTCCAGCTCTTCACATCCTTCCAACACCTGCTTTTGGGGTTTTTGATAGTAGCCATCCACGTGGGTGGGAGGTGGTATCTCACCATGGTTTTGATTTGCATTTCCCGAATGATTAGTGATGTTGAGCATATTTACACGTGATTATTGACCCATATATTTTATATATACCTTATATGTATCTTTAAATATATATTATATATTTCATATTTTATTGATATTTAAATACATATTTAAGAATGTAAATATATTTACATAAATATGTTTATATAAATATATGATCATGTAAAATATATTTATATATACATTTATATATTAATGTATACATTTGAATATTAGAGAAATGTATATTCAAGTTCTTTGCTCATTTTTTAAGAGATTTTATTTATTTATTTGAGAGAGATTTATTGAGAGAGATCACAAGCAGGCAGAGAGGCAGGCAGAGAGAGAGGAAGAAGCAGGCTCCCTGCTGAGCAGAAAGCACGGGGCTCGATCCCAGGACTCTGAGTTCAAGACCTGAGCGGAAGGCAGCAGCTTAACCCGCTGAGCCACCCAGGCGCCCCTCTTTGCTCATTTCTTAACTTGGTTGTCTTTTTATTTAAGTTGTAAGAATTCTTGGGTGCCTGGGTGGCTCAGTGGGTTAAGCCGCTGCCTTCGGCTCGGGTCATGATCTCAGGGTTCTGGGATCGAGGCCCGCATCGGGCTCTCTGCTCAGCAGGGAGCCTGCTTCCCTCTCTCTCTCTCTGCCTGCCTCTCCATCTACTTGTGATTTCTCTCTGTCAAATAAATATAAAAAAAAAATCTAAAAAAAAAAAAAAAGAATTCTTCACAGAGTCTGAATGCATGTTCCTTATATATGACCTGCAAATATTTTCTCCCATTTAGTGGCTTGTCTTTTGACTTTGTCAATGGGGTCCTTGGAAGCACAAAACTGGGATATTTTGGTTGAGTCCCATTTATTTGTTTATTATTTTTTTTAAGTTGCTTGTACTTTGGTGTTTGGCTGAGGAGCCGTTGTTAGATTCAAGACCACTAACATTTACCTTTGTGTTTTCTTCTGAAAACTTTATCATTTTACTTTATTTTTATTTTTTAAAAGATTTTATTTATTTGAGAAAGAGACAATGAGAGAGAGCATGAGCGAGGAGAAGGTCAGAGGGAGAAGCAAGCTCTGTGGAGCTTGGAGCCTGATGCAGGACTCAATCCGGGATCTCCGGGATCATGACCTGAGCAGAAGGCAGCCGTCCAACCAACTGAGCTACCCAGGCATCCCGAACTTTATCATTTTAATGCTTACACTTATGTCTTTGATGCATTTGGGGTTATTTTCTCTGTATGGTGTGAGGCAGGACTCCTGTTTCATTATTTGCATGTGGCTGCTTGGGAGTAAAATACTGTTCTTACCCCCATTGAATTGTTTGGGAGTCTTGTCAAACATTAGTTGAATGTAATTTATTTTCCTTTTTTTTTTCCCCATTGAGGCATTTCACGTGCCATGTATATTATATTTCTAGGAAAAAGGAATCCCAGGATTTTCCCTCCTGCCTGGATTCTTCCTTCTTCATGGTGCATGATGCCAGAAGAATTTTCCATGCAGTGAAACCAAACTGAGGGGATGGAAATATTCTGCCACTTTTCTAGATCTTTCAGTTATACAAGTCTAGGGCTGGTCATGCCACACTTGTTTAACTTGCCCGTGAGGTTCACAGCAGTTTTCCCAGCTCTGTGGTCATCAATAATTTCAAATTTGCCAATGTACTCATGCTTCGTCATCACAGTGAGGAAACGGGACGATGACTTTGGTGCAGGGCCTCCTAAGAACCTGACCTTCGCCCCCCCTTTCAGCAGTGTTAATGTTCTTGAGGGCATCTGTGGGACATTTGTTCACACTGTTACTGCGGCACGGAAAGATGGCAGAAAAAGCTTTTTTCCCTTTTATTAATATTTGGTCTTGTTCTCCTTCCCTTTCTCATAACCGAATGCGTATTTCCCCTTCGTCATTTGAAAACTGCATACTGTTCTCCAGCTGTTTTCCCCAGACGAGACCTTGTGTATCAAGAATCCTTATTTCACGGTTATTATACACAATCTTAAAGATTTATGACTGTCCGCTTATTTTACACATGCATACACACGAAGCACTAAATACGGACTTTATCTGAATGGCTAAATGTTGGCCAAGACAGAAGCCAGTTGTAGTGGGAACTGATAGGATAAAGATATAGTCTGAAGTTTTTGTTCTTTAAAAAAAGCCTTCATGGGGCGCCTGGGTGGCTCAGTGGGTTAAGCCACTGCCTTCGGCTCAGGTCATGATCTCAGGGTCCTGGGATCAAGTCCCATGTCGGGCTCTCTGCTCAGCGGGGAGCCTGCTTCCTCCTCTCTCTCTCTCTGCCTGCCTCTCTGCCTACTTGTGATCTCTCTGTCAAATAAATAGGTAAAATCTTATAAAAAAAAAAAAAAGCCTTCATGGGGCGCCTGGGTGGCTCAGTGGGCTAAAGCCTCTTGCCTTCAGCCCAGGTCATGATCCCAGGGTCCTGGGATCAAGTCCTGCATCGGATTCTCTGTTCAGTGGGGAGCCTGCTTCCCCCTCTCTGCCTGCCTCTCTGCCTACTTGTGATCTCTGTCTTTCAAATAAATAAAATCTTAAAAAAAAAAGGCCTTCATATTTTATTAAAAATTTTAGGTGTCCGAATTCAAAAGGTTAACAATATAGTACAATAATAATAATAATAATAATAATAATATATCATCTAATAATAAAATAATAATAATTTCTCCTGCATAGTCACTGCTGCACACTAGTAAAATGAGATGTTTCTTTTCTTTTCTTTTTTAAAGATTTTATTTATTTTATTTATTTGACAGGCAGAGATTACAAGTAGGCAGAGAGGCAGGCAGAGAGAGAAGGAGGGAAGTGGGCTCCCCGCTGAGCAAAGAACCCGACGTGGGGCTTGATCCCAGCCAAAGGCAGAAGCTTAAACCACCCAGGCGCCCCGAGATGTTTATTTTCATTTGGGATTATGGAGGGGCAAGGTGTTTTTGGCTCTCCTGCTGAAGTAGGGACTCAGTCAGTATTGTCTCCACCTTTTTCCCTAATAGTAGCTCTGGAAGATGAAGACGTCCCTCCATCTCCCAGACATGAGGGTTTGACCAGGACATGGGATGTTATAAGCTCATTGACAGTCTCATGAACTAAGCCCTGGTTTATTGGTCACAGTCGTTCTCCAAGTATTTTCAGGAATAAACTTCAGGTGTTGCCCTTACTCTAATTTTTCTTTCTGAGATTTCTGACTGCAATCGCTACTTCCTGCAGTCACTCAAGGAGAAACGAGGCATGTGGCAGCGCAACAGTGTGTTTTTCTTTCAAGATGACAGAATCACTCTTGATTTCTGTACGCATCTCGGATTTTCATATACGAACATGGATTTTGGTGTCTACCCTGAGGAGATAATACATATGGTGTGAGCTACACATGTATTCTCATGACACGTCACCTGGGTTACCCAGAACTTTCTGGGCCCGGCAGAAAGGCAGAAACCCAGGTGAATTCCTCATTGTTCCAGCAGGCTGTCAGCCCTCAAAGGCCTTCTGGATGTGTTTGTGCATCGCAGTGTCTGCTGTGTAAGATACAGAAAGAGCACAGTAGTTCAGGGGGAAAATATTTAGGAACACATTTTCCAGGAGGAACCAGGATTCAGTTTGGGTGACTCTTGACCATTTTTCATCTTCTGACGACTGAAAGTGGTAGTTAATCTACAGTCATGGTTTTAACATGCATTTCGAATGTAATGTGAGTTTCTATCAACATAAAACTATAAGAACTGTCTTCCTAAAGGGCATTCATGTAAGGCCCATTATTTTTCAGCTTGATTAATGAAAACAAAAATTTTCTGTAATGCTTTCTTCCTACTCTGTATTAGTTTTCAGGACTGGATTGAAAGTGATTTATTGTGGATAGGGTTATACCTGCTCGTGGAATTTTTTTCTGTTCCTGGGTTTTTAAAGGTGGCAGAGTTGACTTTCTGATTTTAATTCATCTTCACTAGATGAAGAATTCACAAATAGGACTTTTTCTTGAAATAACCATAGCCTGGGGGCGCTCGGGTGGCTCAGGTCATGATCTCAGGGTCCTGGGATTGAGTTCCACATCGGGCTCCCTGCTCAGTGGGGAGCCTGCTTTACTCTTTGCCTCCCCCTCTGCTTATGCTTTCTCTAATAAGTAAATAAATGAATAACCTAAAAAAAAAAGAAGTTGTATTTGACTGGAGCTTCATGTGGAGTGACAGATCAACAGAAAGACAAAGGAATAAGAGACAGGAAGCAATGAAGGAAAACACAGAGGCGCACAGTATAGACAGATGTTCCTCGGCTTATGACGGCCTCGGCTTCTAATAAACCCATTGTTCAGCTGGAAATCTCTTTAGTTGAAAATGCATGGAAAACACCTAAGCGACTGAACATCAGAGCTTAGCCCCGCAAAACTTAAATGTCTTGAGAACACTTACAGTATTGCACAGTTGGGCAAAATCCTCTAACACAAAGCCTATTTCACAATAAAGTGTCTGGTATCTCATGTGTGGACGAACGGGGCAGAAGCACGAGTGCGACGGGCTAGAGACACAAGCACAGTGGAGGCTGACCACTTAGTTGAATGCCTTGATGTGAAAGGGGACAGAGACCTAGGACCAGAGAATCGCTTCCTTTGGGATGTGTCCGTTCTTAATCTCCATCATGAGACATGCGGAGCATATGGTCTCTCAAGTTCCTTCCAAATCTAAAACCTTAATTCCTAAAATTTAGAAACCTAACTCCGCCTGCAAGGGGAGGGACTGTTAGCGTCACACAACAGAGCACTCAGGGCACCAGGCGACCTTGACGCAGGCAGCCCAGCTGGTATGTGTAGGACCAGCCCCGGCTACTCCCACTGCACCACTGTGCGTCTCACAGTGCTGACAGGAGCTAACTACTCATTTTCTGAGTCACTCATCTACCCTGGATGATTGAAAATTCACACCAGGAAGGGAACAAGACAATCACAGTGTAACAAAGAGAGCCATCATCTTTTTCCTATTTCATAAGTTTTTCCTTTCCTGTTTGTAAATTTCAACTGGATATGTCCTATACTGTTTCATAATAATATAATGCTGGTGCAAAATACATCAATGGTAATACTCTGGGCATGTCTAGGAAAAAAAATGAGATGGAGAAAAACCAAGATGAATGGTAGGTATGCCTTAAAGATCAACAGGACTTTGCTAGTCCTCAGGGAAGTTGATTCCAAATATACTTTTACACTGCAAGCATAATGACGTGTTGGAACTGTGGTCTATAACCAAAGCGTTTATAGGAACGTGTTATAGATTTTACCATTTCATGCTCTCCACTCTCCTGGAGCTACATTCTAGCCACAAACCTGGATTTTCTTCTTGTTCAGAAATGAATTCTAACTAAGCCGTCCCCGCCTAATTAGATTGGATGTGAAGTATTAATTTATGTGCTACTTAGTTAAAAAAAAATGCTTACCTGCTTGCTTCTAGTGCAGAGGTTTCTTTCGAACTTTGTGAATTTAAGATTTTTTCAATCTTTTCCACTGATCAAATAACTTGTATAAGCCTCAACACACACATCTATAAAAATAAAAATTAAGCAAACAAAAAACGTCACCATCTTTACTCTTAATCATCTTTATTTCCCATGCTAAATGCAGGAAAATATAAGACCAAAAGTTAACTTCAAATATATAGGGCATGCTATATTTTGAATATTTCTATGAAACACAGAATTCTCAAGAATGCAAATCTTAGTTCTAGAATAAGCATACTTCCATATTCTATTGCAAGTTTATAGAGGAAAAAAAAAACCCTAGACTTTGCTTTCTCATATTCTATACTCTTATTTCTTTTTTTCCCCATCCTGAATCTTTCTATGGGCATTTCTTTCCTATTTTTTTAAAAAAGATTTGTTTATTTGAGAGAGAGAGAGACTGCATGTGCGCGTGCAGGGGAGGGGCAGAGGGAGAGAGAGAATCTCGAGCAGACATCCTGCTGAGCACAGAGCTCAATGCGGGGCTCAATCTCATGATCCTGAGATCATGACCTGAGCCAAAATCAAGAGTCGGACGTTTAACCAACTGAGCCACCAGGCGCCCCTCCATTTGTTTTCTTATGGCCCTTTATTCATGTTTTAACTTTGGCTTCCGATTGTACTGGCCCTCTCAGTTTACATGTGCATATACCTATATGCCCAAGCACCAAATCATTAAAGAACTTTTACACTACAAATATTATCAAAGAGGTTGAGGGACATTATGAAAACTCTCATCCTTAAAGAACAAAAAAATACAAAGTCATCCATTCAATAAATAATAATAATAATGAACACCCCTGGGAGCTCGATATTCATTCCAACGGGGGGTGGGGGGGGGCACGAGAAAATAAAGCAAGAAATACACCCTGCTCTCACAAAGCTTACTGTTTTGTCTGGAAGCGCACGACAAGCATTCTTTGGACAAAAGCTGTGAGGAGATCCAGAGGCGAATTAAACAGAAGGTCCCTCAAACAGGCTTCTCCCCACTGAGATTTTAACAAATATGCTAATAATACACATAGAAAACATTGTACAGAGCAGCAGGCGAGAGTCAGAAGCCCAGACTTCCAATGCCCGCTGTGCCCCTACATCGTTATGTTCATGAATGATATCGGGGATACTTGGAACTGGAGATAGCACTAAGGGGCACACTCCCGGGGTGAGCCCTCAGATGTACAGAGCCATTGCCTGTCTCACACACCTGAAACTAAGCCAACACCGCATGCTAACTACTGGGAATTGAAAAAATTAAAGTGAACACCAGAACATAAAGAACACAGGATCAGAAAATAACAGCAAACCTACGGCAGAATCCTGAGTTTGCTTTGGAAAGCCCACTTCTCCCCTAGTCTCTAATATAGGCCTATTTTCTTTACAGGGCCGCTGACAATTTATACAGTCATTAACTGTCAAGGGCTGCACTGACAACAGTTATCACTGTTTCTTGTTCTGGAAAAAGTGGGTGATCTTGAGATCGTGTGGGTACCTCTGAAATTCTGTCTTCTTATTTCAGGTAGATAACGTGACATAATGCATAAAATGCACATGCGTGAGAGCTTTGAAAAAAAGCTAAATTTAAAAAAAAAAAGAAAAAAAGCTGAATAGTGCTGACAAGTTCGCGGAGACAAGAGGAGAGGGCTTCAACTGGCATGCAGCATAAGAAATCTACTGGAGGGTACCTTTTTCTTCCTTATGTCCTCTTGTTTACACATTCGTTCATCTACTGCCCGAATTCCTTCACTGACTGATGACCTGAGACTCTTTAAAAGAATAATAAAGAAAATGTATTACAGACATTGTTTTGTCACATTATCAATTTCCTACATCTCATTCAATTCCACAGAAATTAATACCTGTGCACCAGTACTATGCAGATATTGACAAAAAAAAAAAACATGATATACCAGACACAGTTACTGTTGAGGGGACTCATGACCTGGGGGCATAATGACACGAAGGCAGGGTCGCATGGCTAGAAGAAGAATGACATATACAGTGAAAGTTATGGGGATGAGGGGGCTTAGAATGGAGAACAGATAATATGAAGCAAAGTACAGGAGAGTCTGGAAATGCGACGGGGCTCGAATCGGACTCTGAAAGCCATGTGTACACAGCTGCCGAGGTGGGGAGGGGATGGGGAGCAGATGTAAGTGCACACACACTCAGGGGCAGGGTCAGACAGGCACACAGCCATGTGCACTGCAGGCTTCCTTCTGGAGAGAAGCAGAAATAGGAATGGAGGGCCAACTTCACTGAGATGAAGTCTTTAGATTCTGCATATTTTGGAGAACGAAAGAATGTCAAAGCACTGATGCATGATGATGAAATGTGGGTATGGAAATACCAGGAATCAAGAATGAAGAACAGAAGACCAGAAAAAGGCAGAGCACAGAGGTAGAGAAACATGTCCAGAAGCTAATGAATAAAGAGATAATTAGGAATTAGGGCCAAAACAAAGGTTAACAGAAACAACTAGAATGAAGTAGGCAGATCACAAAAATTCCACAGGAAGGTGAATTAATTCACTCCATCAACATTATGAAACACCTCCTGGACGTCAGTATTGTGGCAGCCTACAGGGATGCAATGAAGACAGATATAGTCGTATCCCTCAGTGATCTGAGAATCTCACAGAACAGCTTCAGAGTTGGGACCAGAAAGGCAGGTCAGGCCTGTGGCTGAGCAGGATCAAAGTGGCCATAAAAACAGGCCATGGAAAAGGGAGGGTATATGGTGATGGCAGGGGGTGAGGTGGGACGGGAGCCTGTGTGAGTAGAGCAAATCTGCCTCCAGGGAGGGGGTTCGAGAGAAGAGTGGGAGGCCAAAGGAAGGCTAGGCTTGGGAAACAACACCACTATGAGGCCCCGGGAGGAAGAGGCACACCAAGGAGGCAGTGGGAGAGCCCCACAGCGGCTGGTGTGGAATCCAACAGCGAACCATGAAAATCCCTTCCATTCCAAGGAAAAGTATCTTTAACAAGATTTTGTAAAATTCAAATGAGACATAAACCATGGAAAGTATTGGCTACCTCAAGGCACAACTCAAGATTTTTACCTGTTTCACGAACTCTTTCCTGCCTGCCCCTCCCCTAGGCTTCTCAGCACTGATATTTCCATTACTTCGCATTTTTTTTGGTTCTAACCATGTACTGTGTCTTCCCTTAAATTATGTTCTCTTTATATTCTCTCTAGGATGCAGGCACTGTCTTAGGGGAGGGACGCAAGAGGCCACTCAAGCTAGAGGAGACACACAAGGAAGGATGGTGTTGTTTTTGACAAGTTTACGACAGGGCATCAGAATGGACAGAGGCCGTAAGTCAGGGCACCAGACACAGACGGGGAGGGGGGCCGGAGGGGAGACAGGGCAGCACAGTTTTCTGTTAGAAGTGATGCCACAACTGCCCCTCCACTGTTCACCCAGGTGGAGTTCCTATTCCCAATGGCTTAGAGGTGGGGAGTCCCATTCCCACAACAGAGATTTTTCTGAGAGAACATGCAAATGTAACATTTATTAAGTATTACATTTTATTTATATTATCCTTCAGTTCCATTAGGGATTACACAGTTTTTGTAGATCAGCCCAGGAACCTAACCACACGTAGCTTACATGCGGTGGGGGGGGATCTTTACAAGATTACAAACTGTTAAAATACAAGTCATTCGTAAGTTAGAAACCACTTACATATGACCAAAGTGGCATTAATAAGTTGAATTTGGAAATATGCTTCCTCTCCCCTGACATTTTAAGGTTGTCTACTCTGAGAATAGGTCTTCTTCAATTCGAACATGTTTTTTTAGGTTTTTAGCATATGCAAAAACAAAATCATTTACAACACTTCTGAAGGTGAATATTATAACCATGAACCGTTAAAATACAACCACCAGTACCACCAAACTAACAGATAAAAAGAATTCTTAGAGAAAAGCCGAAGAGGACAACAGGCGTCAGAGCAGACTGTTTTCATTAATTGGGGACTTACCAGAACTTCTCATAACTGTCGCAAAGGCACAGAAAGTTGATTGAGGGCTTTGTCCATGCCAACCTAAAGGGGCACTTCCCCTCTACCACTGTTGCCAGACTAACCTTACCTATCCTGAAGGGTCAGGTAGGCCTGGCCCTTTATATGTTGCTCTCCTCTGAGTGGTTAGTATTTCATAGAAACTGTGCTTTGCTTTTGTCAGGATTTACCCTGGATTATCAAAACCCTTTCCTTGTGCCAGTGAAGCCTAAGAAACAGTCCTAATGAGAGAACCAGGAACTCAAACAGATCATATTTATCCTGAATGTTCTGTCCAAAATGAAAAATTCCTTTCTGAGGAGCCTCAAGATCTCTGAGAAGGGAAGTTTCACCAACTCTGTCATGTAGAGGCATCAATTCCGATTCTGTGTCAATTTTACTACTTTCCCAGCTAGTAATTCTCTACCTCAGAAAGCCCACTGTCAACCGTTTTCTCTTTCAAAGGCAGTTGCTCTTAGAGTATGCACATGACACTTGGAGCCTGCTGGTCCTTGGCTACTGCCCTCTGTACCTTGGGTCTAACAGCTAAAGGGCATCAAGATGAGCACGTCTCTTGTTCTAGGACTTAATATAGTTTGGGGCACATGGTAAGCAATAATCACTTCTTTAGTTGATCCAAGTGTTGGATCATTCTTAATTATTCTACTACCACAATTTACTTGTTCTAAGATTGGTCCCCCCCCCATTTTAATATCTCTTAAGGTGGCACTCACCTTGCACTTGATGACATATCCTACTTTAACTGACAGCATTTCTCTTTCTTAGTCGAACATAAACTATAGTGCATCTTACACTTGATGAAAGCTAGGATGCAATGAAATACTCTATTATGGTTACGATTCTGATATTTGAAATCCTCCGGTAGCTCCCTGTGCCCCCACAGTGTAGTACCTCACCTCCTCGCCATAGTATACAAACCTTCTCACCCCCAGTGTTAACCCCGGGGCTCAGCCTCCATCCCCAGGTGATGCTGCCAGATCAGCTGTCGGTTGTCATGAACTTGCTGTAGTTTCCCGAATGCACTGTGCTGCCTCCTGGCACTCTGAAACTTGACACACTCATCCTCATTCTTCACTTTGCCCTTGTCTATCACCTCCCTTGAAAATCTGTTCCTAAGTGGCTTTTCCCAGCTCCAACCTACCCTTGGCAGTCTATTATCTCCCTGTGGTAAACCTGTCACACTGCACCATGGACATGCCCGTTGTCCCCCTGAGGAGAGAAAAGGGACAATGAGGGCCCCCAGCATTTGCAGCTCTAGTGCAGAGCCCCATGCCTGGCTGGCAGGAAATGCCAGATCATGAAGACAAACGGAGATCATCCTCTGGCTAAAACCAGCTCTTCTTTGCCTATCGCAGGATCTGGTCAATAAAGAGCAGCCAGTTATTATTGCTGTTTTTCTAGGGATTTTTACCCCATACATTTCCCAGGTCTCTACTCTTTTTGTAGCACTTTAATTCAGGCTTCAACCACTTCCTAGTCAGATCAGGTGAAATCATTTTCCTTCCCATACCCTCGATGTATTTCCCATCTAGTAATTCTTTATTTAAAGATCTTATTGACCCATTTGACAGATCACAAGTAGGTAGAGAGGGAGGCAGAGAGAGAGGGGGGAAGCAGGCTCCCCGCTGAGCAGAGAGCCCGATGTGGGGCTCCATCCCAGGACCCTGAAATCATGACCTGAGCCGAAGCCAGAGGCCTAAACCACTGAGCCACCCAGGAGCCCCCATATCTTTTAATTTTTAACCAACGTGGATTTGCTGCATCAAATAGTTCCTTCTTCTTCAAATATAAATATATAAATAAAGTGATCAAGTCACTCGCATGTCTTAGGAGAATGTCATACCTTTAGTAACAAACTTGAAATCTTGGCCATTGGTTTTGATTTTTGTTTTGGTTAGATTTGGTTCGGTTTTTGTCATTTTAAAAATCCCTCCAGCCCTTGGCTCTGTCTGACCTGATTGCTTTCAGCTGTTTCTGCAACAAAATTGTCCCGGCAGCGAAAACTCTCATTGTTTACAGTGGCGCCCCCTTCTGAACACTTTGTTAATAAAAAGCTTTTTTTGTTTGTTTGTTTGTTTTTCGGCTATGGTAAATGTGGAACAACAATGAGGTACTTCAAAGAGGTGAACCACAGATAAATTTCTCTAAGGGTGGGGTGAGTGTTACTCAAAAAGGAACTTGACAAGGCTTTTAAAGATATCGACAATCATTATAACATAACGTGACTGATTGTTACCGCGCTCTTAACTGGGCAAACACTTGTTGGCTTCCAATAAAAACTAACATAGTTGAAATGGTTCTAGTGGCCTTCTAGCACAGGGTATGATGGGGTAGGTATTCTAGCCACTGGCTGTGCAAGGCATGAGGCCTGTTAGTGATTCTATTTTTTCCTCTGCAGAATGGGTCTTTCTACATTCCAGGACCTTTCTACCCCAATAAATAATGCGGCGATTCTCTCAGTGAGTTGTACTTTTGGTTTAAACAGCCAACTGTCTCTTAAAAAGGTCTTTTGTTTAAATTCCTTTAAAAAAAAGTCCTTTCAAAAAAATTTTTTTATTTTTTATTTTTAAATCCCATATGTTTACTCTGATCATGGAACTTTGTCATTTTGACCATCTCTGCTGATTAAAATATTCTTTTTTTTTTTTTAAGATTTTCTGTAATTTATTTGACAGAGAGAGAAATCACAAGTAGGCGGAGAGTCAGGCAGAGAGAGATAGAAAAGCAGGCTCCTGCTGAGCAAAGAGCCCGATGTGGGGCTCAATCCCAGGACACTGAGATCATGGCCCGAGCCGAAGGCAGAGGCTTAATCCACTGAGCCACCCAGGCGCCCCTGATTAAAATATTCTTCATCATTAGCACCTACTGCTCTCCTCTCTTGGTGGTCTCTCCGGAAGGGGTCTTCTCTAGCTCTTCTAGCAGGAGATGGGCAGTTCCCAAATACCCCTGTTGCCAGACTAACCTTACCTATCCTGCAGGGTCAGGTAGGCCTGGCCCTTTATCTGTTGTTCTCCTCTGAGGGGTTAGTTTTTCATAGATACCGTGCTTTGCTTTTGTCAGGATTTACCCTGGATTATCAAAACCCTTTTCTTCTGCCAGTGAAGCCTAAGAAACTGTCCTAATGAGAAACCAGGAATTCAAACAGATCATATTTATCCTGAATGTTCTGTCCAAAATGAAAAATTCATTTCTGAGGTGCCTCAAGATCTCTGAGAAGGGAAGTTTCACCAACTCTGTCATGTAGGGGCATCAATTCCGATTCTGTGTCAATTTTACTACTTTCCCAGCTAGTAATTCTTTACCTCGGAAAGCCCACTGTCAACCGTTTTCTCTTTCAAAGGCAGTTGCTCTTAGAGTCTGCACATGGCACTTGGGGCCTGCTGGTCTTTGGCTACTGCCCTCTGTACCTTGGGTCTAACAGCTGCAAGGCTTCAAGATGAGCACGTCTCTTGTTCTAGGACTTAATATAGTTTGGGGCACATGGTAAGCAATAATCACTTCTTTAGTTGATCCAAGTGTTGGATCTTTCTTAATTATTCTACTACCACAATTTACTTGTTCTAAGATTTGTCCCCCCCCCCATTTTAATATCTCTTGAAGTGGCACTCACCTTGCACTTGATGACATATCCTACTTTAACTGACAGCATTTCTCTTTCTTAGTCGAACATAAACTATAGTGCATCTTACACTTGATGAAAGCTAGGATGCAATGAAATACTCTATTGTGGTTACGATTCTGATATTTGAAATCCGCCGGTAGCTCCCTGTGCCCCCACAGTGTAGTACCTCACCTCCTCGCCATAGTATACAAACCTTCTCACCCCCAGTGTTAACCCCGGGGCTCAGCCTCCATCCCCAGGTGATGCTGCCAGATCAGCTGTCGGTTGTCATGAACTTGCTGTAGTTTCCCGAATGCACTGTGCTGCCTCCTGGCACTCTGAAACTTGACACACTCATCCTCATTTTCGCTTTGCCCTTGTCTATCACCTCCCCTGAAAATCTGTTCCTAAGTGGCTTTTCCCAGCTCCCACCTACCCTTGGCAGTCTATTATCTCCCTGTGGTAAAGCCTGTCACACTGCATCATAGACATGCCCGTTGTCCCCCTGAGAAGAGAAAAGGGACAATGAGGGACCCAGCATTTGCAGCTCTAGTGCAGAGCCCCATGCCTGGCTGGCAGGAAATGCCAGATCATGAAGACAAACGGAGTTCATCCTCTGGCTAAAACCAGCTCTTCTTTGCCTATCGCAGGATCTGGTCAATAAAGAGCAGCCAGTTATTATTGCTGTTTTTCTAGGGATTTTTACCCCATACATTTCCCAGGTCTCTACTCTTTTTGTAGCACTTTAATTCAGGCTTCAACCACTTCCTAGTCAGATCAGGTGAAATCATTTTCCTTCCCATACCCTCGATGTATTTCCCATCTAGTAATTCTTTATTTAAAGATCTTATTGACCCATTTGACAGACAGATCACAAGTAGGTAGAGAGGGAGGCAGAGAGAGAGGGGGGAAGCAGGCTCCCCGCTGAGCAGAGATCCCAATGTGGGGCTCTATCCCAGGATCCTGAAATCATGACTTGAGCCGAAGGCAGAGGCCTAAACCACTGAGCCACCCAGGAGCCCCCATATCTGGTAATTTTTAACCAACGTGGATTTGCTGCATCAAATAGTTCCTTCTTCTTCAAATAAAAATATATAAATAAAGTGATCAAGTCACTCGCATGTCTTAGGAGAATGTCATACCTTTAGTAGCAAACTTGAAATCTTGGCCATTGGTTTTGATTTTTGTTATGGTTAGATTTGGTTTATTTTTTTGTCGTTTTAAAAATCCCTCCAGCCCTTGGCTCCGTCTGACCTGATTGCTTTCAGCTGTTTCTGCAACAAAATTGTCCCGGCAGCGAAAACTCTCATTGTTTACAGTGGCGCCCCCTTCTGAACACTTTGTTAATAAAAAGCTTTTTGTTTGTTTGTTTGTTTTTCGGCTATGGTAAATGTGGAACAACAATGAGGTATTTCAAAGAAGTGAACCACAGATAAATTTCTCTAAGGGTGGGGTGAGTGTTACTCAAAAAGGAACTTGACAAGGCTTTTAAAGATATCGACAATCATTATAACATAACGTGAATGATTGTTACCGTGCTCTTAACTGGGCAAACACTTGTTGGCTTCCAAGAAAAACTAACATAGTTGAAATGGTTCTAGTGGCCTTCTAGCACAGGGTATGATGGGGTAGGTATTCTAGCCACTGGCTGTGCAAGGCATGAGGCCTGTTAGTGATTCTATTTTTTCCTTTGCAGAATGGGTCTTTCTACATTCCAGGACCTTTCTACCCCAATAAATAATGCGGCGATTCTCTCAGTGAGTTGTACTTTTGGTTTAAACAGCCAACTGTCTCTTAAAAAGGTCTTTTGTTTAAATTCCTTTAAAAAAAAAGACCTTTCAAAAAAATTTTTTTATTTTTTATTTTTAAATCCCATATGTTTACTCTGATCATGGAACTTTGTCCTTTTGACCATCTCTGCTGATTAAAATATTCTTTTTTTTCTTTAAGATTTTCTGTAATTTATTTGACAGAGAGAGAAATCACAAGTAGGCGGAGAGTCAGGCAGAGAGAGATAGAAAAGCAGGCTCCTGCTGAACAAAGAGCCCGATGCGGGGCTCAATCCCAGGACACTGAGATCATGGCCCGAGCCGAAGGCAGAGGCTTAATCCACTGAGCCACCCAGGCGCCCCTGATTAAAATATTCTTCATCATTAGCACCTACTGCTCTCCTCTCTTGATGGTCTCTCCGGAAGGGGTCTTCTCTAGCTCTTCTAGCAGAAGATGGGCAATTCCCAAATACCCCTGTTGCCAGACTAACCTTAACTATCCTGCAGGGTCAGGTAGGCTTGGCCCTTTTTCTGTTGTTCTCCTCTGAGGGGTTAGTATTTCATAGATACAGTGCTTTGCTTTTGTCAGGATTTACCCTGGATTATCAAAACCCTTTTCTTCTGCCAGTGAAGCCTAAGAAACTGTCCTAATGAGAAACCAGGAATTCAAACAGATCATATTTATCCTGAATGTTCTGTCCAAAATGAAAAATTCATTTCTGAGGTGCCTCAAGATCTCTGAGAAGGGAAGCTTCACCAACTCTGTCATGTAGGGGCATCAATTCCGATTCTGTGTCAATTTTACTACTTTCCCAGCTAGTAATTCTCTACCTCAGAAAGCCCTCTGTCAACCGTTTTCTCTTTCAAAGGCAGTTGCTCTTAGAGTCTGCACATGGCACTTGGGGCCTGCTGGTCGTTGGCTACTGCCCTCTGTACCTTGGGTCTAACAGCTGCAAGGCATCAAGATGAGCACGTCTCTTGTTCTAGGACTTAATATAGTTTGGGGCACATGGTAAGCAATAATCACTTCTTTAGTTGATCCAAGTGTTGGATCTTTCTTAATTATTCTACTACCACAATTTACTTGTTCTAAGATTTGTCCCCCCCCCCATTTTAATATCTCTAAAGGTGGCACTCAACTTGCACTTGATGACATATCCTACTTTAACTGACAGCATTTCTCTTTCTTAGTCGAACATAAACTATAGTGCATCTTACACTTGATGAAAGCTAGGATGCAATGAAATACTCTATTATGGTTACGATTCTGATATTTGAAATCCTCCGGTAGCTCCCTGTGCCCCCACAGTGTAGTACCTCACCTCCTCGCCATAGTATACAAACCTTCTCACCCCCAGTGTTAACCCCGGGTCTCAGCCTCCATCCCCAGGTGATGCTGCCAGATCAGCTGTCGGTTGTCATGAACTTGCTGTAGTTTCCCGAATGCACTGTGCTGCCTCCTGGCACTCTGAAACTTGACACACTCATCCTCATTCTTCGCTTTGCCCTTGTCTATCACCTCCCTTGAAAATCTGTTCCTAAGTGGCTTTTCCCAGCTCCCACCTACCCTTGGCAGTCTATTATCTCCCTGTGGTAAAGCCTGTCACACTGCATCATGGACATGCCCATTGTCCCCCTGAGAAGAGAAAAGGGACAATGAGGGACCCAGCATTTGCAGCTCTAGTGCAGAGCCCCATGCCTGGCTGGCAGGAAATGCCAGATCATGAAGACAAACGGAGATCATCCTCTGGCTAAAACCAGCTCTTCTTTGCCTATCGCAGGATCTGGTCAATAAAGAATAGCCAGTTTTTATTGCTGTTTTTCTAGGGATTTTTACCCCATACATTTCCCAGGTCTCTACTCTTTTTGTAGCACTTTAATTCAGGCTTCAACCACTTCCAAGTCAGATCAGGTGAAATCATATTCCTTCCCATACCCTCGATGTATTTCACATCCAGTAATTCTTTATTTAAAGATCTTATTTACCGATTTGACAGATCACAAGTAGGTAGAGAGGGAGGCAGAGAGAGAGGGGGGAAGCAGGCTCCCCGCTGTGCAGAGAGCCCGATGTGGGGCTCCATCCCAGGACCCTGAAATCATGACCTGAGCCGAAGGCAGAGGCCTAAACCACTGAGCCACCCAGGAGCCCCCATATCTGGTAATTTTTAACCAACGTGGATTTGCTGCATCAAATAGTTCCTTCTTCTTCAAATATAAATATATAAATATATTTATCAAGTCACTCGCATGTCTTAGGAGAATGTCAAACCTTTAGTAGCAAACTTGAAATCTTGGCCATTGGTTTTGATTTTTGTTTTGGTAGATTTGGTTCGGTTTTTGTCATTTTAAAAATCCCTCCAGCCCTTGGCTCTGTCTGACCCGATTGCTTTCAGCTGTTTCTGCAACAAAATTGTCCCGGCAGCGAAAACTCTCATTGTTTACAGTGGCGCCCCCTTCTGAACACTTTGTTAATAAAAAGCTTTTTTTTTTTTTTTTCGGAAATGGTAAATGTGGAACAACAATGAGGTATTTCAAAAAGGTGAACCACAGATAAATTTCTCTAAGGGTGGGGTGAGGGTTACTCAAAAAGGAACTTGAGAAGGCTTTTAAAGATATCGACAATCATTATAACATAACGTGACTGATTGTTACCGCGCTCTTAACGGGGCAAACACTTGTTGGCTTCCAAGAAAGACTAACATAGTTCAGATGGTTCTAGCGGCCTTGTAGCATAGGGTCTCATGAGGCTGGGATTCTAGCCACTGGCTGTGCAAGGCATGAGGCCTGTTAGTGATTCTATTTTTTCCTCTGCTGAATAGGTCTTTCTATATTCCAGGTCCTTTCTACCCCAATAAATAATTTGGCGATTCTCTCAGTGAGTCGTACTATTGGTTTAAACAGCCAACTGTCTCTTTAAAAGGACTTTTGTTTAAATTCCTTTAAAAAAAAAGTCCTTTCAAAAAAATCTTTT
Organism: Mustela nivalis; assembly: GCF_964662115.1. NCBI lineage: Eukaryota > Metazoa > Chordata > Mammalia > Carnivora > Mustelidae > Mustela > Mustela nivalis. Next base: position 44,077 of record NW_028134448.1, on the reverse strand, counting down.
TTCTTTATTTTTTATTTTTTATCCCATATGTTTACTCTGATCGTGGAACTTTGTCATTTTGACCTTCCCTGCTGATTAAAATATTCTTCAACATCAGCACCTACTGCTCTCCTCTCCTGGTGGTCTCTCCGGAAGGGGTCTTCTCTAGCTCTTCTAGCAGGAGATGGGCACTTCCCCTCTACACCTGTTGCCAGACCAGCCTTACCTATCCTGCAGGGTCAGGTCGGACTGGCCCTTTATCTGTTGTTCTCCTCTGAGTGGTTAGATTTTCATAGATCCCGTGCTTTGCTTTTGTCAGGATTTACCTGGATTATCAAAACCCTTTTCTTGCGCCAGTGAAGCCTAAGAAACAGTCCTAATGAGAGAACCAGGAACTCAAACAGATCATATTTATCCTGAATGTTCTGTCCAAAATGAAAAATTCATTTCAGAGGAGCCTCAAGACCTCTGAGAAGGGAAGTTTCACCAACTCTGTCATGTAGGGGCATCAATTCCGATTCTGTGTCAATTGTCCTACTTTCCCAGCTAGTAATTCTCTACATCAGAAAGCCCACTCTCAACCGTTTCCTCTTTCAAAGGCAGTTGCTCTTAGAGTCTGCACATGGCACTTGGGGCCTGCTGGTCATTGGCTACTGCCCTTTGTACCTTGGGTCTAACAGCTGCGGGGCATCAAGATGAGCACGTCTCTTGTTCTAGGAATTAATATAGTTTGGGGCATTGGTAAGCAATAATCACTTCTTTAGTTGATCCAAGTGTTGGATCTTTCTTAATTATTCTATTACCACAATTTACTTGTTCTAAGATTTGTCGCCCCCCCCCATTTTAATATCTCTTAAGGTGGCACTCACCTTGCACTTGATGACATATCCTACTTTAACTGACAGCATTTCTCTTTCTTAGTCGAACATAAACTATAGTGCATCTTACACTTGATGAAAGCTAGGATGCAATGAAATACTCTATTATGGTTACGATTCTGATATTTGAAATCCTCCGTTAGCTCCCTGTGCCCCCACAGTGTAGTACCTCACCTTCTCGCCATAGTATACAAACCTTCTCACCCCCAGTGTTAACCCCGGGGCTCAGCCTCCATCCCCAGGTGATGCTGCCAGATCAGCTGTCGGTTGTCATGGACTTGCTGTAGATTCCCGAATGCACTGTGCTGCCTCCTGGCACTTTGAAACTTGACACACTCATCCTCATTTTTCGCTTTGCCCTTGTCTATCACCTCCCTTGAAAATCTGTTCCTAAGTGGCTTTTCCCAGCTCCCACCTACCCTTGGCAGTCTATTATCTCCCTTTGGTAAAGCCTGTCACACTGCATCATGGACATGCCCGTTGTCCCCCTGAGAAGAGAAAAGGGACAATGAGGGACCCAGCATTTGCAGCTCTAGTGCAGAGCCCCATGCCTGGCTGGCAGGAAATGCCAGATCATGAAGACAAACGGAGATCATCCTCTGGCTAAAACCAGCTCTTCTTTGCCTATCGCAGGATCTGGTCAATAAAGAGCAGCCAGTTATTATTGCTGTTTTTCTAGGGGTTTTTACCCCATACATTTCCCAGGTCTCTACTCTTTTTGTAGCACTTTAATTCAGGCTTCAACCACTTCCTAGTCAGATCAGGTGAAATCATTTTCCTTCCCATACCCTCGATGTATTTCCCATCTAGTAATTCTTTATTTAAAGATCTTATTGACCCATTTGACAGATCACAAGTAGGTAGAGAGGGAGGCAGAGAGAGAGGGGGGAAGCAGGCTCCCCGCTGAGCAGAGAGCCCGATGTGGGGCTCCATCCCAGGACCCTGAAATCATGACCTGAGCCGAAGCCAGAGGCCTAAACCACTGAGCCACCGAGGAGCCCCCATATCTGGTAATTTTTAACCAACGTGGATTTGCTGCATCAAATAGTTCCTTCTTCTTCAAATATAAATATATAAATAAAGTGATCAAGTCACTCGCATGTCTTAGGAGAATGTCATACCTTTAGTAACAAACTTGAAATCTTGGCCATTGGTTTTGATTTTTGTTTTGGTTAGATTTGGTTCGGTTTTTGTCATTTTAAAAATCCCTCCAGCCCTTGGCTCTGTCTGACCTGATTGCTTTCAGCTGTTTCTGCAACAAAATTGTCCCGGCAGCGAAAACTCTCATTGTTTACAGTGGCGCCCCCTTCTGAACACTTTGTTAATAAAAAGCTTTTTTTGTTTGTTTGTTTGTTTTTCGGCTATGGTAAATGTGGAACAACAATGAGGTACTTCAAAGAGGTGAACCACAGATAAATTTCTCTAAGGGTGGGGTGAGTGTTACTCAAAAAGGAACTTGACAAGGCTTTTAAAGATATCGACAATCATTATAACATAACGTGACTGATTGTTACCGCGCTCTTAACTGGGCAAACACTTGTTGGCTTCCAATAAAAACTAACATAGTTGAAATGGTTCTAGTGGCCTTCTAGCACAGGGTATGATGGGGTAGGTATTCTAGCCACTGGCTGTGCAAGGCATGAGGCCTGTTAGTGATTCTATTTTTTCCTCTGCAGAATGGGTCTTTCTACATTCCAGGACCTTTCTACCCCAATAAATAATGCGGCGATTCTCTCAGTGAGTTGTACTTTTGGTTTAAACAGCCAACTGTCTCTTAAAAAGGTCTTTTGTTTAAATTCCTTTAAAAAAAAGTCCTTTCAAAAAAAATTTTTTATTTTTTATTTTTAAATCCCATATGTTTACTCTGATCATGGAACTTTGTCATTTTGACCATCTCTGCTGATTAAAATATTCTTTTTTTTTTTTTAAGATTTTCTGTAATTTATTTGACAGAGAGAGAAATCACAAGTAGGCGGAGAGTCAGGCAGAGAGAGATAGAAAAGCAGGCTCCTGCTGAGCAAAGAGCCCGATGTGGGGCTCAATCCCAGGACACTGAGATCATGGCCCGAGCCGAAGGCAGAGGCTTAATCCACTGAGCCACCCAGGCGCCCCTGATTAAAATATTCTTCATCATTAGCACCTACTGCTCTCCTCTCTTGGTGGTCTCTCCGGAAGGGGTCTTCTCTAGCTCTTCTAGCAGGAGATGGGCAGTTCCCAAATACCCCTGTTGCCAGACTAACCTTACCTATCCTGCAGGGTCAGGTAGGCCTGGCCCTTTATCTGTTGTTCTCCTCTGAGGGGTTAGTTTTTCATAGATACCGTGCTTTGCTTTTGTCAGGATTTACCCTGGATTATTAAAACCCTTTTCTTCTGCCAGTGAAGCCTAAGAAACTGTCCTAATGAGAAACCAGGAATTCAAACAGATCATATTTATCCTGAATGTTCTGTCCAAAATGAAAAATTCATTTCTGAGGTGCCTCAAGATCTCTGAGAAGGGAAGTTTCACCAACTCTGTCATGTAGGGGCATCAATTCCGATTCTGTGTCAATTTTACTACTTTCCCAGCTAGTAATTCTTTACCTCGGAAAGCCCACTGTCAACCGTTTTCTCTTTCAAAGGCAGTTGCTCTTAGAGTCTGCACATGGCACTTGGGGCCTGCTGGTCTTTGGCTATTGCCCTCTGTACCTTGGGTCTAACAGCTGCAAGGCTTCAAGATGAGCACGTCTCTTGTTCTAGGACTTAATATAGTTTGGGGCACATGGTAAGCAATAATCACTTCTTTAGTTGATCCAAGTGTTGGATCTTTCTTAATTATTCTACTACCACAATTTACTTGTTCTAAGATTTGTCCCCCCCCCCCATTTTAATATCTCTTGAAGTGGCACTCACCTTGCACTTGATGACATATCCTACTTTAACTGACAGCATTTCTCTTTCTTAGTCGAACATAAACTATAGTGCATCTTACACTTGATGAAAGCTAGGATGCAATGAAATACTCTATTGTGGTTACGATTCTGATATTTGAAATCCGCCGGTAGCTCCCTGTGCCCCCACAGTGTAGTACCTCACCTCCTCGCCATAGTATACAAACCTTCTCACCCCCAGTGTTAACCCCGGGGCTCAGCCTCCATCCCCAGGTGATGCTGCCAGATCAGCTGTCGGTTGTCATGAACTTGCTGTAGTTTCCCGAATGCACTGTGCTGCCTCCTGGCACTCTGAAACTTGACACACTCATCCTCATTTTCGCTTTGCCCTTGTCTATCACCTCCCCTGAAAATCTGTTCCTAAGTGGCTTTTCCCAGCTCCCACCTACCCTTGGCAGTCTATTATCTCCCTGTGGTAAAGCCTGTCACACTGCATCATGGACATGCCCGTTGTCCCCCTGAGAAGAGAAAAGGGACAATGAGGGACCCAGCATTTGCAGCTCTAGTGCAGAGCCCCATGCCTGGCTGGCAGGAAATGCCAGATCATGAAGACAAACGGAGTTCATCCTCTGGCTAAAACCAGCTCTTCTTTGCCTATCGCAGGATCTGGTCAATAAAGAGCAGCCAGTTATTATTGCTGTTTTTCTAGGGATTTTTACCCCATACATTTCCCAGGTCTCTACTCTTTTTGTAGCACTTTAATTCAGGCTTCAACCACTTCCTAGTCAGATCAGGTGAAATCATTTTCCTTCCCATACCCTCGATGTATTTCCCATCTAGTAATTCTTTATTTAAAGATCTTATTGACCCATTTGACAGACAGATCACAAGTAGGTAGAGAGGGAGGCAGAGAGAGAGGGGGGAAGCAGGCTCCCCGCTGAGCAGAGATCCCAATGTGGGGCTCTATCCCAGGATCCTGAAATCATGACTTGAGCCGAAGGCAGAGGCCTAAACCACTGAGCCACCCAGGAGCCCCCATATCTGGTAATTTTTAACCAACGTGGATTTGCTGCATCAAATAGTTCCTTCTTCTTCAAATAAAAATATATAAATAAAGTGATCAAGTCACTCGCATGTCTTAGGAGAATGTCATACCTTTAGTAGCAAACTTGAAATCTTGGCCATTGGTTTTGATTTTTGTTATGGTTAGATTTGGTTTATTTTTTTGTCGTTTTAAAAATCCCTCCAGCCCTTGGCTCCGTCTGACCTGATTGCTTTCAGCTGTTTCTGCAACAAAATTGTCCCGGCAGCGAAAACTCTCATTGTTTACAGTGGCGCCCCCTTCTGAACACTTTGTTAATAAAAAGCTTTGTGTTTGTTTGTTTGTTTTTCGGCCATGGTAAATGTGGAACAACAATGAGGTATTTCAAAGAAGTGAACCACAGATAAATTTCTCTAAGGGTGGGGTGAGTGTTACTCAAAAAGGAACTTGACAAGGCTTTTAAAGATATCGACAATCATTATAACATAACGTGAATGATTGTTACCGTGCTCTTAACTGGGCAAACACTTGTTGGCTTCCAATAAAAACTAACATAGTTGAAATGGTTCTAGTGGCCTTCTAGCACAGGGTATGATGGGGTAGGTATTCTAGCCACTGGCTGTGCAAGGCATGAGGCCTGTTAGTGATTCTATTTTTTCCTCTGCAGAATGGGTCTTTCTACATTCCAGGACCTTTCTACCCCAATAAATAATGCGGCGATTCTCTCAGTGAGTTGTACTTTTGGTTTAAACAGCCAACTGTCTCTTAAAAAGGTCTTTTGTTTAAATTCCTTTAAAAAAAAAGACCTTTCAAAAAAATTTTTTTATTTTTTATTTTTAAATCCCATATGTTTACTCTGATCATGGAACTTTGTCCTTTTGACCATCTCTGCTGATTAAAATATTCTTTTTTTTCTTTAAGATTTTCTGTAATTTATTTGACAGAGAGAGAAATCACAAGTAGGCGGAGAGTCAGGCAGAGAGAGATAGAAAAGCAGGCTCCTGCTGAACAAAGAGCCCGATGCGGGGCTCAATCCCAGGACACTGAGATCATGGCCCGAGCCGAAGGCAGAGGCTTAATCCACTGAGCCACCCAGGCGCCCCTGATTAAAATATTCTTCATCATTAGCACCTACTGCTCTCCTCTCTTGATGGTCTCTCCGGAAGGGGTCTTCTCTAGCTCTTCTAGCAGAAGATGGGCAATTCCCAAATACCCCTGTTGCCAGACTAACCTTAACTATCCTGCAGGGTCAGGTAGGCTTGGCCCTTTTTCTGTTGTTCTCCTCTGAGGGGTTAGTATTTCATAGATACAGTGCTTTGCTTTTGTCAGGATTTACCCTGGATTATCAAAACCCTTTTCTTCTGCCAGTGAAGCCTAAGAAACTGTCCTAATGAGAAACCAGGAATTCAAACAGATCATATTTATCCTGAATGTTCTGTCCAAAATGAAAAATTCATTTCTGAGGTGCCTCAAGATCTCTGAGAAGGGAAGTTTCACCAACTCTGTCATGTAGGGGCATCAATTCCGATTCTGTGTCAATTTTACTACTTTCCCAGCTAGTAATTCTCTACCTCAGAAAGCCCTCTGTCAACCGTTTTCTCTTTCAAAGGCAGTTGCTCTTAGAGTCTGCACATGGCACTTGGGGCCTGCTGGTCGTTGGCTACTGCCCTCTGTACCTTGGGTCTAACAGCTGCAAGGCATCAAGATGAGCACGTCTCTTGTTCTAGGACTTAATATAGTTTGGGGCACATGGTAAGCAATAATCACTTCTTTAGTTGATCCAAGTGTTGGATCTTTCTTAATTATTCTACTACCACAATTTACTTGTTCTAAGATTTGTCCCCCCCCCCCATTTTAATATCTCTAAAGGTGGCACTCAACTTGCACTTGATGACATATCCTACTTTAACTGACAGCATTTCTCTTTCTTAGTCGAACATAAACTATAGTGCATCTTACACTTGATGAAAGCTAGGATGCAATGAAATACTCTATTATGGTTACGATTCTGATATTTGAAATCCTCCGGTAGCTCCCTGTGCCCCCACAGTGTAGTACCTCACCTCCTCGCCATAGTATACAAACCTTCTCACCCCCAGTGTTAACCCCGGGTCTCAGCCTCCATCCCCAGGTGATGCTGCCAGATCAGCTGTCGGTTGTCATGAACTTGCTGTAGTTTCCCGAATGCACTGTGCTGCCTCCTGGCACTCTGAAACTTGACACACTCATCCTCATTCTTCGCTTTGCCCTTGTCTATCACCTCCCTTGAAAATCTGTTCCTAAGTGGCTTTTTCCATCTCCCACCTACCCTTGGCAGTCTATTATCTCCCTGTGGTAAAGCCTGTCACACTGCATCATGGACATGCCCATTGTCCCCCTGAGAAGAGAAAAGGGACAATGAGGGACCCAGCATTTGCAGCTCTAGTGCAGAGCCCCATGCCTGGCTGGCAGGAAATGCCAGATCATGAAGACAAACGGAGATCATCCTCTGGCTAAAACCAGCTCTTCTTTGCCTATCGCAGGATCTGGTCAATAAAGAATAGCCAGTTTTTATTGCTGTTTTTCTAGGGATTTTTACCCCATACATTTCCCAGGTCTCTACTCTTTTTGTAGCACTTTAATTCAGGCTTCAACCACTTCCAAGTCAGATCAGGTGAAATCATTTTCCTTCCCATACCCTCGATGTATTTCACATCCAGTAATTCTTTATTTAAAGATCTTATTTACCGATTTGACAGATCACAAGTAGGTAGAGAGGGAGGCAGAGAGAGAGGGGGGAGGCAGGCTCCCCGCTGTGCAGAGAGCCCGATGTGGGGCTCCATCCCAGGACCCTGAAATCATGACCTGAGCCGAAGGCAGAGGCCTAAACCACTGAGCCACCCAGGAGCCCCCATATCTGGTAATTTTTAACCAACGTGGATTTGCTGCATCAAATAGTTCCTTCTTCTTCAAATATAAATATATAAATATATTTATCAAGTCACTCGCATGTCTTAGGAGAATGTCAAACCTTTAGTAGCAAACTTGAAATCTTGGCCATTGGTTTTGATTTTTGTTTTGGTAGATTTGGTTCGGTTTTTGTCATTTTAAAAATCCCTCCAGCCCTTGGCTCTGTCTGACCCGATTGCTTTCAGCTGTTTCTGCAACAAAATTGTCCCGGCAGCGAAAACTCTCATTGTTTACAGTGGCGCCCCCTTCTGAACACTTTGTTAATAAAAAGCTTTTTTTTTTTTTTTTTCGGAAATGGTAAATGTGGAACAACAATGAGGTATTTCAAAAAGGTGAACCACAGATAAATTTCTCTAAGGGTGGGGTGAGGGTTACTCAAAAAGGAACTTGAGAAGGCTTTTAAAGATATCGACAATCATTATAACATAACGTGACTGATTGTTACCGCGCTCTTAACGGGGCAAACACTTGTTGGCTTCCAAGAAAGACTAACATAGTTCAGATGGTTCTAGCGGCCTTGTAGCATAGGGTCTCATGAGGCTGGGATTCTAGCCACTGGCTGTGCAAGGCATGAGGCCTGTTAGTGATTCTATTTTTTCCTCTGCTGAATAGGTCTTTCTATATTCCAGGTCCTTTCTACCCCAATAAATAATTTGGCGATTCTCTCAGTGAGTGGTACTATTGGTTTAAACAGCCAACTGTCTCTTTAAAAGGACTTTTGTTTAAATTCCTTTAAAAAAAAAGTCCTTTCAAAAAAATCTTTTTTCTTTATTTTTTATTTTTTATCCCATATGTTTACTCTGATCGTGGAACTTTGTCATTTTGACCTTCCCTGCTGATTAAAATATTCTTCAACATCAGCACCTACTGCTCTCCTCTCCTGGTGGTCTCTCCGGAAGGGGTCTTCTCTAGCTCTTCTAGCAGGAGATGGGCACTTCCCCTCTACACCTGTTGCCAGACCAGCCTTACCTATCCTGCAGGGTCAGGTCGGCCTGGCCCTTTATCTGTTGTTCTCCTCTGAGTGGTTAGTTTTTCATAGATACCGTGCTTTGCTTTTGTCAGGATTTACCTGGATTATCAAAACCCTTTTCTTGCGCCAGTGAAGCCTAAGAAACAGTCCTAATGAGAGAACCAGGAACTCAAACAGATCATATTTATCCTGAATGTTCTGTCCAAAATGAAAAATTCATTTCAGAGGAGCCTCAAGACCTCTGAGAAGGGAAGTTTCACCAACTCTGTCATGTAGGGGCATCAATTCCGATTCTGTGTCAATTGTCCTACTTTCCCAGCTAGTAATTCTCTACATCAGAAAGCCCACTCTCAACCGTTTCCTCTTTCAAAGGCAGTTGCTCTTAGAGTCTGCACATGGCACTTGGGGCCTGCTGGTCATTGGCTACTGCCCTTTGTACCTTGGGTCTAACAGCTGCGGGGCATCAAGATGAGCACGTCTCTTGTTCTAGGACTTAATATAGTTTGGGGCATTGGTAAGCAATAATCACTTCTTTAGTTGATCCAAGTGTTGGATCTTTCTTAATTATTCTATTACCACAATTTACTTGTTCTAAGATTTGTCGCCCCCCCCCCATTTTAATATCTCTTAAGGTGGCACTCACCTTGCACTTGATGACATATCCTACTTTAACTGACAGCATTTCTCTTTCTTAGTCGAACATAAACTATAGTGCATCTTACACTTGATGAAAGCTAGGATGCAATGAAATACTCTATTATGGTTACGATTCTGATATTTGAAATCCTCCGTTAGCTCCCTGTGCCCCCACAGTGTAGTACCTCACCTTCTCGCCATAGTATACAAACCTTCTCACCCCCAGTGTTAACCCCGGGGCTCAGCCTCCATCCCCAGGTGATGCTGCCAGATCAGCTGTCGGTTGTCATGGACTTGCTGTAGATTCCCGAATGCACTGTGCTGCCTCCTGGCACTTTGAAACTTGACACACTCATCCTCATTTTTCGCTTTGCCCTTGTCTATCACCTCCCTTGAAAATCTGTTCCTAAGTGGCTTTTCCCAGCTCCCACCTACCCTTGGCAGTCTATTATCTCCCTTTGGTAAAGCCTGTCACACTGCATCATGGACATGCCCGTTGTCCCCCTGAGAAGAGAAAAGGGACAATGAGGGACCCAGCATTTGCAGCTCTAGTGCAGAGCCCCATGCCTGGCTGGCAGGAAATGCCAGATCATGAAGACAAACGGAGATCATCCTCTGGCTAAAACCAGCTCTTCTTTGCCTATCGCAGGATCTGGTCAATAAAGAATAGCCAGTTTTTATTGCTGTTTTTCTAGGGATTTTTACCCCATACATTTCCCAGGTCTCTACTCTTTTTGTAGCACTTTAATTCAGGCTTCAACCACTTCCAAGTCAGATCAGGTGAAATCATTTTCCTTCCCATACCCTCGATGTATTTCACATCCAGTAATTCTTTATTTAAAGATCTTATTTACCGATTTGACAGATCACAAGTAGGTAGAGAGGGAGGCAGAGAGAGAGGGGGGAGGCAGGCTCCCCGCTGTGCAGAGAGCCCGATGTGGGGCTCCATCCCAGGACCCTGAAATCATGACCTGAGCCGAAGGCAGAGGCCTAAACCACTGAGCCACCCAGGAGCCCCCATATCTGGTAATTTTTAACCAACGTGGATTTGCTGCATCAAATAGTTCCTTCTTCTTCAAATATAAATATATAAATATATTTATCAAGTCACTCGCATGTCTTAGGAGAATGTCAAACCTTTAGTAGCAAACTTGAAATCTTGGCCATTGGTTTTGATTTTTGTTTTGGTAGATTTGGTTCGGTTTTTGTCATTTTAAAAATCCCTCCAGCCCTTGGCTCTGTCTGACCCGATTGCTTTCAGCTGTTTCTGCAACAAAATTGTCCCGGCAGCGAAAACTCTCATTGTTTACAGTGGCGCCCCCTTCTGAACACTTTGTTAATAAAAAGCTTTTTTTTTTTTTTTTTCGGAAATGGTAAATGTGGAACAACAATGAGGTATTTCAAAAAGGTGAACCACAGATAAATTTCTCTAAGGGTGGGGTGAGGGTTACTCAAAAAGGAACTTGAGAAGGCTTTTAAAGATATCGACAATCATTATAACATAACGTGACTGATTGTTACCGCGCTCTTAACGGGGCAAACACTTGTTGGCTTCCAAGAAAGACTAACATAGTTCAGATGGTTCTAGCGGCCTTGTAGCATAGGGTCTCATGAGGCTGGGATTCTAGCCACTGGCTGTGCAAGGCATGAGGCCTGTTAGTGATTCTATTTTTTCCTCTGCTGAATAGGTCTTTCTATATTCCAGGTCCTTTCTACCCCAATAAATAATTTGGCGATTCTCTCAGTGAGTGGTACTATTGGTTTAAACAGCCAACTGTCTCTTTAAAAGGACTTTTGTTTAAATTCCTTTAAAAAAAAAGTCCTTTCAAAAAAATCTTTTTTCTTTATTTTTTATTTTTTATCCCATATGTTTACTCTGATCGTGGAACTTTGTCATTTTGACCTTCCCTGCTGATTAAAATATTCTTCAACATCAGCACCTACTGCTCTCCTCTCCTGGTGGTCTCTCCGGAAGGGGTCTTCTCTAGCTCTTCTAGCAGGAGATGGGCACTTCCCCTCTACACCTGTTGCCAGACCAGCCTTACCTATCCTGCAGGGTCAGGTCGGCCTGGCCCTTTATCTGTTGTTCTCCTCTGAGTGGTTAGTTTTTCATAGATACCGTGCTTTGCTTTTGTCAGGATTTACCTGGATTATCAAAACCCTTTTCTTGCGCCAGTGAAGCCTAAGAAACAGTCCTAATGAGAGAACCAGGAACTCAAACAGATCATATTTATCCTGAATGTTCTGTCCAAAATGAAAAATTCATTTCAGAGGAGCCTCAAGACCTCTGAGAAGGGAAGTTTCACCAACTCTGTCATGTAGGGGCATCAATTCCGATTCTGTGTCAATTGTCCTACTTTCCCAGCTAGTAATTCTCTACATCAGAAAGCCCACTCTCAACCGTTTCCTCTTTCAAAGGCAGTTGCTCTTAGAGTCTGCACATGGCACTTGGGGCCTGCTGGTCATTGGCTACTGCCCTTTGTACCTTGGGTCTAACAGCTGCGGGGCATCAAGATGAGCACGTCTCTTGTTCTAGGACTTAATATAGTTTGGGGCATTGGTAAGCAATAATCACTTCTTTAGTTGATCCAAGTGTTGGATCTTTCTTAATTATTCTATTACCACAATTTACTTGTTCTAAGATTTGTCGCCCCCCCCCCCATTTTAATATCTCTTAAGGTGGCACTCACCTTGCACTTGATGACATATCCTACTTTAACTGACAGCATTTCTCTTTCTTAGTCGAACATAAACTATAGTGCATCTTACACTTGATGAAAGCTAGGATGCAATGAAATACTCTATTATGGTTACGATTCTGATATTTGAAATCCTCCGTTAGCTCCCTGTGCCCCCACAGTGTAGTACCTCACCTTCTCGCCATAGTATACAAACCTTCTCACCCCCAGTGTTAACCCCGGGGCTCAGCCTCCATCCCCAGGTGATGCTGCCAGATCAGCTGTCGGTTGTCATGGACTTGCTGTAGATTCCCGAATGCACTGTGCTGCCTCCTGGCACTTTGAAACTTGACACACTCATCCTCATTTTTCGCTTTGCCCTTGTCTATCACCTCCCTTGAAAATCTGTTCCTAAGTGGCTTTTCCCAGCTCCCACCTACCCTTGGCAGTCTATTATCTCCCTTTGGTAAAGCCTGTCACACTGCATCATGGACATGCCCGTTGTCCCCCTGAGAAGAGAAAAGGGACAATGAGGGACCCAGCATTTGCAGCTCTAGTGCAGAGCCCCATGCCTGGCTGGCAGGAAATGCCAGATCATGAAGACAAACGGAGATCATCCTCTGGCTAAAACCAGCTCTTCTTTGCCTATCGCAGGATCTGGTCAATAAAGAGCAGCCAGTTATTATTGCTGTTTTTCTAGGGATTTTTACCCCATACATTTCCCAGGTCTCTACTCTTTTTGTAGCACTTTAATTCAGTCTTCAACCACTTCCTAGTCAGATCAGGTGAAATCATTTTCCTTCCCATACCCTCGATGTATTTCACATCTAGTAATTCTTTATTTAAAGATCTTATTGACCCATTTGACAGACAGATCACAAGTAGGTAGAGAGGGAGGCAGAGAGAGAGGGGGGAAGCAGGCTCCCCGCTGAGCAGAGAGCCCGATGTGGGGCTCCATCCCAGGACCCTGAAATCATGACCTGAGCCGAAGGCAGAGGCCTAAACCACTGAGCCACCCAGGAGCCCCCATATCTGGTAATTTTTAACCAACGTGGATTTGCTGCATCAAATAGTTCCTTCTTCTTCAAATATAAATATATAAATAAAGTGATCAAGTCACTCGCATGTCTTAGGAGAATGTCATACCTTTAGTAGCAAACTTGAAATCTTGGCCATTGGTTTTGATTTTTGTTATGGTTAGATTTGGTTTATTTTTTTGTCGTTTTAAAAATCCCTCCAGCCCTTGGCTCCGTCTGACCTGATTGCTTTCAGCTGTTTCTGCAACAAAATTGTCCCGGCAGCGAAAACTCTCATTGTTTACAGTGGCGCCCCCTTCTGAACACTTTGTTAATAAAAAGCTTTTTGTTTGTTTGTTTGTTTTTCGGCTATGGTAAATGTGGAACAACAATGAGGTATTTCAAAGAAGTGAACCACAGATAAATTTCTCTAAGGGTGGGGTGAGTGTTACTCAAAAAGGAACTTGACAAGGCTTTTAAAGATATCGACAATCATTATAACATAACGTGAATGATTGTTACCGTGCTCTTAACTGGGCAAACACTTGTTGGCTTCCAAGAAAAACTAACATAGTTGAAATGGTTCTAGTGGCCTTCTAGCACAGGGTATGATGGGGTAGGTATTCTAGCCACTGGCTGTGCAAGGCATGAGGCCTGTTAGTGATTCTATTTTTTCCTCTGCAGAATGGGTCTTTCTACATTCCAGGACCTTTCTACCCCAATAAATAATGCGGCGATTCTCTCAGTGAGTTGTACTTTTGGTTTAAACAGCCAACTGTCTCTTAAAAAGGTCTTTTGTTTAAATTCCTTAAAAAAAAAAGTCCTTTCAAAAAATTTTTTTATTTTTTATTTTTAAATCCCATATGTTTACTCTGATCATGGAACTTTGTCATTTTGACCATCTCTGCTGATTAAAATATTCTTTTTTTTTTTTTAAGATTTTCTGTAATTTATTTGACAGAGAGAGAAATCACAAGTAGGCGGAGAGTCAGGCAGAGAGAGATAGAAAAGCAGGCTCCTGCTGAGCAAAGAGCCCGATGTGGGGCTCAATCCCAGGACACTGAGATCATGGCCCGAGCCGAAGGCAGAGGCTTAATCCACTGAGCCACCCAGGCGCCCCTGATTAAAATATTCTTCATCATTAGCACCTACTGCTCTCCTCTCTTGATGGTCTCTCCGGAAGGGGTCTTCTCTAGCTCTTCTAGCAGAAGATGGGCAATTCCCAAATACCCCTGTTGCCAGACTAACCTTAACTATCCTGCAGGGTCAGGTAGGCTTGGTCCTTTTTCTGTTGTTCTCCTCTGAGGGGTTAGTATTTCATAGATACAGTGCTTTGCTTTTGTCAGGATTTACCCTGGATTATCAAAACCCTTTTCTTCTGCCAGTGAAGCCTAAGAAACTGTCCTAATGAGAAACCAGGAATTCAAACAGATCATATTTATCCTGAATGTTCTGTCCAAAATAAAAAATTCATTTCTGAGGTGCCTCAAGATCTCTGAGAAGGGAAGTTTCACCAACTCTGTCATGTAGGGGCATCAATTCCGATTCTGTGTCAATTTTACTACTTTCCCAGCTAGTAATTCTCTACCTCAGAAAGCCCACTGTCAACCGTTTTCTCTTTCAAAGGCAGTTGCTCTTAGAGTCTGCACATGGCACTTGGGGCCTGCTGGTCGTTGGCTACTGCCCTCTGTACCTTGGGTCTAACAGCTGCAAGGCTTCAAGATGAGCATGTCTCTTGTTCTAGGACTTAATATAGTTTGGGGCACATGGTAAGCAATAATCACTTCTTTAGTTGATCCAAGTGTTGGATCTTTCTTAATTATTCTACTACCACAATTTACTTGTTCTAAGATTTGTCCCCCCCCCATTTTAATATCTCTAAAGGTGGCACTCACCTTGCACTTGATGACATATCCTACTTTAACTGACAGCATTTCTCTTTCTTAGTCGAACATAAACTATAGTGCATCTTACACTTGATGAAAGCTAGGATGCAATGAAATACTCTATTATGGTTACGATTCTGATATTTGAAATCCTCCGGTAGCTCCCTGTGCCCCCACAGTGTAGTACCTCACCTCCTCGCCATAGTATACAAACCTTCTCACCCCCAGTGTTAACCCCGGGGCTCAGCCTCCATCCCCAGGTGATGCTGCCAGATCAGCTGTCGGTTGTCATGAACTTGCTGTAGTTTCCCGAATGCACTGTGCTGCCTCCTGGCACTCTGAAACTTGACACACTCATCCTCATTCTTCGCTTTGCCCTTGTCTATCACCTCCCTTGAAAATCTGTTCCTAAGTGGCTTTTCCCAGCTCCCACCTACCCTTGGCAGTCTATTATCTCCCTGTGGTAAAGCCTGTCACACTGCATCATGGACATGCCCATTGTCCCCCTGAGAAGAAAAAAAGGGACAATGAGGGACCCAGCATTTGCAGCTCTAGTGCAGAGCCCCATGCCTGGCTTGCAGGAAATGCCAGATCATGAAGACAAACGGAGATCATCCTCTGGCTAAAACCAGCTCTTCTTTGCCTATCGCAGGATCTGGTCAATAAAGAATAGCCAGTTTTTATTGCTGTTTTTCTAGGGATTTTTACCCCATACATTTCCCAGGTCTCTACTCTTTTTGTAGCACTTTAATTCAGGCTTCAACCACTTCCAAGTCAGATCAGGTGAAATCATTTTCCTTCCCATACCCTCGATGTATTTCACATCCAGTAATTCTTTATTTAAAGATCTTATTTACCGATTTGACAGATCACAAGTAGGTAGAGAGGGAGGCAGAGAGAGAGGGGGGAAGCAGGCTCCCCGCTGAGCAGAGAGCCCGATGTGGGGCTCCATCCCAGGACCCTGAAATCATGACCTGAGCCGAAGGCAGAGGCCTAAACCACTGAGCCACCCAGGAGCCCCCATATCTGGTAATTTTTAACCAACGTGGATTTGCTGCATCTAATAGTTCCTTCTTCTTCAAATAAAAATATATAAATAAAGTGATCAAGTCACTCGCATGTCTTAGGAGAATGTCATACCTTTAGTAGCAAACTTGAAATCTTGGCCATTGGTTTTGATTTTTGTTTTGGTTAGATTTGGTTCGGTTTTTGTCATTTTAAAAATGCCTCTAGCCCTTGGCTCTGTCTGACCTGATTGCTTTCAGCTGTTTCTGCAACAAAATTGTCCCGGCAGCGAAAACTCTCATTGTTTACAGTGGCGCCCCCTTCTGAACACTTTGTTAATAAAAAGCTTTTTTTGTTTGTTTGTTTGTTTTTCGGCTATGGTAAATGTGGAACAACAATGAGGTACTTCAAAGAGGTGAACCACAGATAAATTTCTCTAAGGGTGGGGTGAGGGTTACTCAAATAGGAACTTGACAAGGCTTTTAAAGATATCGACAATCATTATAACATAACGTGACTGATTGTTACCGCGCTCTTAACTGGGCAAACACTTGTTGGCTTCCAAGAAAAACTAACATAGTTGAAATGGTTCTAGTGGCCTTCTAGCACAGGGTATGATGGGGTAGGTATTCTAGCCACTGGCTGTGCAAGGCATGAGGCCTGTTAGTGATTCTATTTTTTCCTCTGCAGAATGGGTCTTTCTACATTCCAGGTCCTTTCTACCCCAATAAATAATGTGGCGATTCTCTCAGTGAGTTGTATTTTGGTTTAAACAGCCAACTGTCTCTTAAAAAGGTCTTTTGTTTAAATTCCTTTAAAAAAAAGTCCTTTCAAAAAAATTTTTTTATTTTTTATTTTTAAATCCCATATATTTACTCTGATCATGGAACTTTGTCATTTTGACCATCTCTGCTGATTAAAATATTCTTTTTTTTTTTTTAAGATTTTCTGTAATTTATTTGACAGAGAGAGAAATCACAAGTAGGCGGAGAGTCAGGCAGAGAGAGATAGAAAAGCAGGCTCCTGCTGAGCAAAGAACCCGATGTGGGGCTCAATCCCAGGACACTGAGATCATGGCCCGAGCCGAAGGCAGAGGCTTAATCCACTGAGCCACCCAGGCGCCCCTGATTAAAATATTCTTCATCATTAGCACCTACTGCTCTCCTCTCTTGGTGGTCTCTCCGGAAGGGGTCTTCTCTAGCTCTTCTAGCAGGAGATGGGCAGTTCCCAAATACCCCTGTTGCCAGACTAACCTTACCTATCCTGCAGGGTCAGGTAGGCCTGGCCCTTTATCTGTTGTTCTCCTCTGAGGGGTTAGTTTTTCATAGATACCGTGCTTTGCTTTTGTCAGGATTTACCCTGGATTATCAAAACCCTTTTCTTCTGCCAGTGAAGCCTAAGAAACTGTCCTAATGAGAAACCAGGAATTCAAACAGATCATATTTATCCTGAATGTTCTGTCCAAAATGAAAAATTCATTTCTGAGGTGCCTCAAGATCTCTGAGAAGGGAAGTTTCACCAACTCTGTCATGTAGGGGCATCAATTCCGATTCTGTGTCAATTTTACTACTTTCCCAGCTAGTAATTCTCTACCTCAGAAAGCCCACTGTCAACCGTTTTCTCTTTCAAAGGCAGTTGCTCTTAGAGTCTGCACATGGCACTTGGGGCCTGCTGGTCGTTGGCTACTGCCCTCTGTACCTTGGGTCTAACAGCTGCAAGGCATCAAGATGAGCACGTCTCTTGTTCTAGGACTTAATATAGTTTGGGGCACATGGTAAGCAATAATCACTTCTTTAGTTGATCCAAGTGTTGGATCTTTCTTAATTATTCTACTACCACAATTTACTTGTTCTAAGATTTGTCCCCCCCCCCATTTTAATATCTCTAAAGGTGGCACTCACCTTGCACTTGATGACATATCCTACTTTAACTGACAGCATTTCTCTTTCTTAGTCGAACATAAACTATAGTGCATCTTACACTTGATGAAAGCTAGGATGCAATGAAATACTCTATTGTGGTTACGATTCTGATATTTGAAATCCTCCGGTAGCTCCCTGTGCCCCCACAGTGTAGTACCTCACCTCCTCGCCATAGTATACAAACCTTCTCACCCCCAGTGTTAACCCCGGGGCTCAGCCTCCATCCCCAGGTGATGCTGCCAGATCAGCTGTCGGTTGTCATGAACTTGCTGTAGTTTCCCGAATGCACTGTGCTGCCTCCTGGCACTCTGAAACTTGACACACTCATCCTCATTCTTCGCTTTGCCCTTGTCTATCACCTCCCTTGAAAATCTGTTCCTAAGTGGCTTTTCCCAGCTCCCACCTACCCTTGGCAGTCTATTATCTCCCTGTGATAAAGCCTGTCACACTGCATCATGGACATGCCCATTGTCCCCCTGAGAAGAGAAAAGGGACAATGATGGACCCAGCATTTGCAGCTCTAGTGCAGAGCCCCATGCCTGGCTTGCAGGAAATGCCAGATCATGAAGACAAACGGAGATCATCCTCTGGCTAAAACCAGCTCTTCTTTGCCTATCGCAGGATCTGGTCAATAAAGAATAGCCAGTTTTTATTGCTGTTTTTCTAGGGATTTTTACCCCATACATTTCCCAGGTCTCTACTCTTTTTGTAGCACTTTAATTCAGGCTTCAACCACTTCCAAGTCAGATCAGGTGAAATCATTTTCCTTTCCATACCCTCAATGTATTTCACATCCAGTAATTCTTTATTTAAAGATCTTATTTACCGATTTGACAGATCACAAGTAGGTAGAGAGGGAGGCAGAGAGAGAGGGGGGAAGCAGGCTCCCCGCTGAGCAGAGAGCCCGATGTGGGGCTCCATCCCATGACCCTGAAATCATGACCTGAGCCGAAGGCAGAGGCCTAAGCCACTGAGCCACCCAGGAGCCCCCATATCTGGTAATTTTTAACCAACGTGGATTTGCTGCATCAAATAGTTCCTTCTTCTTCAAATAAAAATATATAAATAAAGTGATCAAGTCACTCGCATGTCTTAGGAGAATGTCATACCTTTAGTAGCAAACTTGAAATCTTGGCCATTGGTTTTGATTTTTGTTTTGGTTAGATTTGGTTCGGTTTTTGTCATTTTAAAAATGCCTCTAGCCCTTGGCTCTGTCTGACCTGATTGCTTTCAGCTGTTTCTGCAACAAAATTGTCCCGGCAGCGAAAACTCTCATTGTTTACAGTGGCGCCCCCTTCTGAACACTTTGTTAATAAAAAGCTTTTTTTGTTTGTTTGTTTGTTTTTCGGCTATGGTAAATGTGGAACAACAATGAGGTACTTCAAAGAGGTGAACCACAGATAAATTTCTCTAAGGGTGGGGTGAGGGTTACTCAAAAAGGAACTTGACAAGGCTTTTAAAGATATCGACAATCATTATAACATAACGTGACTGATTGTTACCGTGCTCTTAACTGGGCAAACACTTGTTGGCTTCCAAGAAAAACTAACATAGTTGAAATGGTTCTAGTGGCCTTCTAGCACAGGGTATGATGGGGTAGGTATTCTAGCCACTGGCTGTGCAAGGCATGAGGCCTGTTAGTGATTCTATTTTTTCCTTTGCAGAATGGGTCTTTCTACATTCCAGGTCCTTTCTACCCCAATAAATAATGTGGCGATTCTCTCAGTGAGTTGTACTTTTGGTTTAAACAGCCAACTGTCTCTTAAAAAGGTCTTTTGTTTAAAATCCTTTAAAAAAAAAGTCCTTTCAAAAAATTTTTTTATTTTTTATTTTTAAATCCCATATGTTTACTCTGATCATGGAACTTTGTCATTTTGACCATCTCTGCTGATTAAAATATTCTTTTTTTTTTTTTAAGATTTTCTGTAATTTATTTGACAGAGAGAGAAATCACAAGTAGGCGGAGAGTCAGGCAGAGAGAGATAGAAAACAGGCTCCTGCTGAGCAAAGAACCCGATGTGGGGCTCAATCCCAGGACACTGAGATCATGGCCCGAGCCGAAGGCAGAGGCTTAATCCACTGAGCCACCCAGGCGCCCCTGATTAAAATATTCTTCATCATTAGCACCTACTGCTCTCCTCTCTTGGTGGTCTCTCCGGAAGGGGTCTTCTCTAGCTCTTCTAGCAGGAGATGGGCAGTTCCCAAATACCCCTGTTGCCAGACTAACCTTACCTATCCTGCAGGGTCAGGTAGGCCTGGCCCTTTATCTGTTGTTCTCCTCTGAGGGGTTAGTTTTTCATAGATACCGTGCTTTGCTTTTGTCAGGATTTACCCTGGATTATCAAAACCCTTTTCTTCTGCCAGTGAAGCCTAAGAAACTGTCCTAATGAGAAACCAGGAATTCAAACAGATCATATTTATCCTGAATGTTCTGTCCAAAATGAAAAATTCATTTCTGAGGTGCCTCAAGATCTCTGAGAAGGGAAGTTTCACCAACTCTGTCATGTAGGGGCATCAATTCCGATTCTGTGTCAATTTTACTACTTTCCCAGCTAGTAATTCTCTACCTCAGAAAGCCCACTGTCAACCGTTTTCTCTTTCAAAGGCAGTTGCTCTTAGAGTCTGCACATGGCACTTGGGGCCTGCTGGTCGTTGGCTACTGCCCTCTGTACCTTGGGTCTAACAGCTGCAAGGCATCAAGATGAGCACGTCTCTTGTTCTAGGACTTAATATAGTTTGGGGCACATGGTAAGCAATAATCATTCTTTAGTAGATCCAAGTGTTGGATCTTTCTTAATTATTCTACTACCACAATTTACTTGTTCTAAGATTTGTCCCCCCCCCCATTTTAATATCTCTTAAGGTGGCACTCACCTTGCACTTGATGACATATCCTACTTTAACTGACAGCATTTCTCTTTCTTAGTCGAACATAAACTATAGTGCATCTTACACTTGATGAAAGCTAGGATGCAATGAAATACTCTATTGTGGTTACGATTCTGATATTTGAAATCCTCCAGTAGCTCCCTGTGCCCCCACAGTGTAGTACCTCACCTCCTCGCCATAGTATACAAACCTTCTCACCCCCAGTGTTAACCCCGGGGCTCAGCCTCCATCCCCAGGTGATGCTGCCAGATCAGCTGTCGGTTGTCATGAACTTGCTGTAGTTTCCCAAATGCACTGTGCTGCCTCCTGGCACTCTGAAACTTGACACACTCATCCTCATTTTTCGCTTTGCCCTTGTCTATCACCTCCCCTGAAAATCTGTTCCTAAGTGGCTTTTCCCATCTCCCACCTACCCTTGGCAGTCTATTATCTCTCTGTGGTAAAGCCTGTCACACTGAATCATGGACATGCCCGTTGTCCCCCTGAGAAGAGAAAAGGGACAATGATGGACCCAGCATTTGCAGCTCTAGTGCAGAGCCCCATGCCTGGCTTGCAGGAAATGCCAGATCATGAAGACAAACGGAGATCATCCTCTGGCTAAAACCAGCTCTTCTTTGCCTATCGCAGGATCTGGTCAATAAAGAGCAGCCAGTTATTATTGCTGTTTTTCTAGGGATTTTTACCCCATATATTTCCCAGGTCTCTACTCTTTTTGTAGCACTTTAATTCAGGCTTCAACCACTTCCTAGTCAGATCAGGTGAAACCATTTTCCTTCCCATACCCTCGATGTATTTCACATCTAGTAATTCTTTATTTAAAGATCTTATTGACCCATTTGACAGACAGATCACAAGTAGGTAGAGAGGGAGGCAGAGAGAGAGGGGGGAAGCAGGCTCCCCGCTGAGCTGAGAGCCCGATGTGGGGCTCCATCCCAGGACCCTGAAATCATGACCTGAGCCAAAGGCAGAGGCCTAAACCACTGAGCCACCCAGGAGCCCCCATATCTGGTAATTTTTAACCAACGTGGATTTGCTGCATCAAATAGTTCCTTCTTCTTCAAATAAAAATATATAAATAAAGTGATCAAGTCACTCGCATGTCTTAGGAGAATGTCATACCTTTAGTAACAAACTTGAAATCTTGGCCATTGGTTTTGATTTTTGTTTTGGTTAGATTTGGTTCGGTTTTTGTCATTTTAAAAATCCCTCCAGCCCTTGGCTCTGTCTGACCTGATTGCTTTCAGCTGTTTCTGCAACAAAATTGTCCCGGCAGCGAAAACTCTCATTGTTTACAGTGGCGCCCCCTTCTGAACACTTTGTTAAAAAAAAGCTTTTTTTGTTTGTTTGTTTGTTTTTCGGCTATGGTAAATGTGGAACAACAATGAGGTACTTCAAAGAGGTGAACCATAGATAAATTTCTCTAAAGGTGGGGTGAGTGTTACTCAAAAAGGAACTTGACAAGGCTTTTAAAGATATCGACAATCATTATAACATAACGTGACTGATTGTTACCGTGCTCTTAACTGGGCAAACACTTGTTGGCTTCCAAGAAAAACTAACATAGTTGAAATGGTTCTAGTGGCCTTCTAGCACAGGGTATGATGGGGTAGGTATTCTAGCCACTGGCTGTGCAAGGCATGAGGCCTGTTAGTGATTCTATTTTTTCCTCTGCAGAATGGGTCTTTCTACATTCCAGGTCCTTTCTACCCCAATAAATAATGCGGCGATTCTCTCAGTGAGTTGTACTTTTGGTTTAAACAGGCAACTGTCTCTTAAAAAGGTCTTTTGTTTAAATTCTTATAAAAAAAGTCCTTTCAAAAAAATTTTTTTATTTTTTATTTTTAAATCCCATATGTTTACTCTGATCATGGAACTTTGTCATTTTGACCATCTGTGCTGATTGAAATATTCTTTTATTTTTAAGATTTTCTGTATTTTATTTGACAGAGAGAGAAATCACAAGTAGGCGGAGAGTCAGGCAGAGAGAGATAGAAAAGCAGGCTCCTGCTGAGCAAAGAGCCCGATGTGGGGCTCAATCCCAGGACACTGAGATCATGGCCCGAGCCGAAGGCAGAGGCTTAATCCACTGAGCCACCCAGGCGCCCCTGATTAAAATATTCTTCATCATTAGCACCTACTGCTCTCCTCTCTTGGTGGTCTCTCCGGAAGGGGTCTTCTCTAGCTCTTCTAGCAGGAGATGGGCAGTTCCCAAATACCCCTGTTGCCAGACTAACCTTACCTATCCTGCAGGGTCAGGTAGGCCTGGCCCTTTATCTGTTGTTCTCCTCTGAGGGGTTAGTTTTTCATAGATACCGTGCTTTGCTTTTGTCAGGATTTACCCTGGATTATCAAAACCCTTTTCTTCTGCCAGTGAAGCCTAAGAAACTGTCCTAATGAGAAACCAGGAATTCAAACAGATCATATTTATCCTGAATGTTCTGTCCAAAATGAAAAATTCATTTCTGAGGTGCCTCAAGATCTCTGAGAAGGGAAGTTTCACCAACTCTGTCATGTAGGGGCATCAATTCCGATTCTGTGTCAATTTTACTACTTTCCCAGCTAGTAATTCTCTACCTCAGAAAGCCCACTGTCAACCGTTTTCTCTTTCAAAGGCAGTTGCTCTTAGAGTCTGCACATGGCACTTGGGGCCTGCTGGTCGTTGGCTACTGCCCTCTGTACCTTGGGTCTAACAGCTGCAAGGCTTCAAGATGAGCACGTCTCTTGTTCTAGGACTTAATATAGTTTGGGGCACATGGTAAGCAATAATCACTTCTTTAGTTGATCCAAGTGTTGGATCTTTCTTAATTATTCTACTACCACAATTTACTTGTTCTAAGATTTGTCCCCCCCCCATTTTAATATCTCTTAAAGTGGCACTCACCTTGCACTTGATGACATATCCTACTTTAACTGACAGCATTTCTCTTTCTTAGTCGAACATAAACTATAGTGCATCTTACACTTGATGAAAGCTAGGATGCAATGAAATACTCTATTGTGGTTACGATTCTGATATTTGAAATCCTCCGGTAGCTCCCTGTGCCCCCACAGTGTAGTACCTCACCTCCTCGCCATAGTATACAAACCTTCTCACCCCCAGTGTTAACCCCGGGGCTCAGCCTCCATCCCCAGGTGATGCTGCCAGATCAGCTGTCGGTTGTCATGAACTTGCTGTAGTTTCCCAAATGCACTGTGCTGCCTCCTGGCACTCTGAAACTTGACACACTCATCCTCATTTTTCGCTTTGCCCTTGTCTATCACCTCCCCTGAAAATCTGTTCCTAAGTGGTTTTTCCCATCTCCCACCTACCCTTGGCAGTCTATTATCTCTCTGTGGTAAAGCCTGTAACACTGAATCATGGACATGCCCGTTGTCCCCCTTGGAAGAGGAAAGGGACAATGAGGGACCCAGCATTTGCAGCTCTAGTGCAGAGCCCCATGCCTGGCTGGCAGGAAATGCCAGATCATGAAGACAAACGGAGATCATCCTCTGGCTAAAACCAGCTCTTCTTTGCCTATCGCAGGATCTGGTCAATAAAGAGCAGCCAGTTATTATTGCTGTTTTTCTAGGGATTTTTACCCCATATATTTCCCAGGTCTCTACTCTTTTTGTAGCACTTTAATTCAGGCTTCAACCACTTCCTAGTCAGATCAGGTGAAATCATTTTCCTTCCCATACCCTCGATGTATTTCACATCTAGTAATTCTTTATTTAAAGATCTTATTGACCCATTTGACAGACAGATCTCAAGTAGGTAGAGAGGGAGGCAGAGAGAGAGGGGGGAAGCAGGCTCCCCGCTGAGCAGAGAGCCCGATGTGGGGCTCCATCCCAGGACCCTGAAATCATGACCTGAGCCGAAGGCAGAGGCCTAAACCACTGAGCCACCCAGGAGCCCCCATATCTGGTAATTTTTAACCAACGTGGATTTGCTGCATCAAATAGTTCCTTCTTCTTCAAATATAAATATATAAATAAAGTGATCAAGTCACTCGCATGTCTTAGGAGAATGTCATACCTTTAGTAACAAACTTGAAATCTTGGCCATTGGTTTTGATTTTTGTTTTGGTTAGATTTGGTTCGGTTTTTGTCATTTTAAAAATCCTCCCAGCCCTTGGCTCTGTCTGACCTGATTGCTTTCAGCTGTTTCTGCAACAAAATTGTCCCGGCAGCGAAAACTCTCATTGTTTACAGTGGCGCCCCCTACTGAACACTTTGTTAAAAAAAAGCTTTTTTTGTTTGTTTGTTTGTTTTTCGGCTATGGTAAATGTGGAACAACAATGAGGTACTTCAAAGAGGTGAACCATAGATAAATTTCTCTAAAGGTGGGGTGAGTGTTACTCAAAAAGGAACTTGACAAGGCTTTTAAAGATATCGACAATCATTATAACATAACGTGACTGATTGTTACCGCGCTCTTAACTGGGCAAACACTTGTTGGCTTCCAAGAAAAACTAACATAGTTGAAATGGTTCTAGTGGCCTTCTAGCACAGGGTATGATGGGGTAGGTATTCTAGCCACTGGCTGTGCAAGGCATGAGGCCTGTTAGTGATTCTATTTTTTCCTCTGCAGAATGGGTCTTTCTACATTCCAGGTCCTTTCTACCCCAATAAATAATGCGGCGATTCTCTCAGTGAGTTGTACTTTTGGTTTAAACAGCCAACTGTCTCTTTAAAAGGTCTTTTGTTTAAATTCCTTTAAAAAAATTCCTTTCAAAAAAATTTTTTTATTTTTTATTTTTAAATCCCATATGTTTACTCTGATCATGGAACTTTGTCATTTTGACCATCTCTGCTGATTAAAATATTCTTTTTTTTTTTAAGATTTTCTGTAATTTATTTGACAGAGAGAGAAATCACAAGTAGGCGGAGAGTCAGGCAGAGAGAAATAGAAAAGCAGGCTCCTGCTGAGCAAAGAGCCCGATGTGGGGCTCAATCCCAGGACACTGAGATCATGGCCCGAGCCGAAGGCAGAGGCTTAATCCACTGAGCCACCCAGGCGCCCCTGATTAAAATATTCTTCATCATTAGCACCTACTGCTCTCCTCTCTTGGTGGTCTCTCCGGAAGGGGTCTTCTCTAGCTCTTCTAGCAGGAGATGGGCAGTTCCCAAATACCCCTGTTGCCAGACTAACCTTACCTATCCTGCAGGGTCAGGTAGGCCTGGCCCTTTATCTGTTGTTCTCCTCTGAGGGGTTAGTTTTTCATAGATACCGTGCTTTGCTTTTGTCAGGATTTACCCTGGACTATCAAAACCCTTTTCTTGTGCCCGTGAAGCTTAAGAAACTGTCCTAATGAGAAACCAGGAATTCAAACAGATCATATTTATCCTGAATGTTCTGTCCAAAATGAAAAATTCATTTCTGAGGTGCCTCAAGATCTCTGAGAAGGGAAGTTTCACCAACTCTGTCATGTAGAGCATCAATTCCGATTCTGTGTCAATTTTACTACTTTCCCAGCTAGTAATTCTCTACCTCAGAAAGCACACTGTCAACCGTTTTCTCTTTCAAAGGCAGTTGCTCTTAGAGTCTGCACATGGCACTTGGGGCCCGCTGTTCGTTGGCTACTGCCCTCTGTACCTTGGGTCTAACAGCTGCAAGGCATCAAGATGAGCACGTCTCTTGTTCTAGGACTTAATATAGTTTGGGGCACATGGTAAGCAATAATCACTTCTTTAGTTGATCCAAGTGTTGGACCTTTCTTATTTATTCTACTACCACAATTTACTTGTTCTAAGATTTGTCCCCCACCCCCATTTTAATATTTCTTAAGGTGGCACTCACCTTGCACTTGATGACATATCCTAGTTTAACTGACAGCATTTCTCTTTCTTAGTCGAACATAAACTATAGTACATCTTACACTTGATGAAAGCTAGGATGCAATTAAATACTCTATTATGGTTTTGATCCTAATCCAATCCATTACTCTAACACTGACTACTACATAACCCTGTCGTTGATACTAATGTGGACTTTAAACCAATACCTGATCCTGACTGTAAACCTGACCCTGGCTCTAGACTTCACCTGACCCTGACTAAGGAAAACACCAGAAACCTAACCCTGAACCTAAAAGTGACCCTGACCCTGACCCTAACACTAACCCTGACACTGAATGTGAGCCTGACCCTATCTCTAACCCTAAACCTAACCCTCCCTGACACTAACACAGGCCCTGACCCGAAACCTAACGCTGAACCTAACCCTAAAACTAACCCCTAACATTATCCCTGACACTGACCCTAACCCGGTCTAACCCTAACCCTCAACCTACCTCTACCCTAACACTAACCACACTTTAACAATAATCCCGGACCTCTCCCTGACCATGATCATAACCCTAACTCTGAAATTTGCCTTTGTCAGATCTTAAACTTAAACCTGACCCTGGCCTTGACCTTAACTCTGACCCTAACCCAGACTGTAATCCTAACTCTGACGCAAACCGTGATGCTGAACAGAATCATTACCCTAAAGCTAACCCTGATCCTGAACCTACTCATAAAACAGAACCTAAACATAAAGCTGACCTTACCATAACCATGAACCTAACCCTGACCCTGACCGTACCGTGACACTAAACCTGTCCTAAACCTAACCCTGAACTGACATGACCTTGCCCCCAAACAAAAACTTGAACCTGACCCTAAATCTGACCATCATCCTGAACCTGACACTAAACCTAATAGTCACGCTAACACTGACCGTGACCCTGACTCTGACCGAAACCCTAACCCTGACCCTACTGTGAGCCTGACCCTAAACCTAACCATGAACCTAACCCTAACCCTGACCCCTACCCTAAGCCTCGCTAACCCTGACCCCAACGAGGTCTAAACCTAAACCTGACCCTAAGTCTTTCTTCTCCCTAACCCTAACACTAACCTGGTCTAAACCCAGCTCTGTTCCCTCCAGTGGGGACAGCAGCTGCACCCAGGCCTCCCAAGGGCTGGGGGAAGGCTGTATGGGGGTCACTGGATGGGCACTGCATTGAGTGGAGTGTGAGCCTTGAGCAGCTTGGGGACCAGCGGCTCAGGGAGCTCTGGTGGAGCAGAAAGTTTGGTAAGGTGCCCCCAGGCAGTGGTGACCTTACTTCCCTGACGACAGAGCCCAACAGAATTGGAACCCACGTATCCAGGCACCCCATAAAGAGAAAACCCTCCTGTCCAGCTCATTTCTAGAAATATCCTAAAGAAAGCGACATGTTCTTCTGCTGTACTGAAGCCGAGAGGTTGCAGGGAGAAGAGAGCTCGCCGCTTGACACGTCCCCTCCCTGGCAGGTCATATCAGGTTTCACCAACGCCTCAGGCCCTTTGGCTAATAAAATCAAAAGGTGACACCAGGGGGCTCAGAGTCAGAGAGTCCCACACCTTCTGATCCACTGGTGTAGCCCTAGGACTCTTCGCAGTCTCTCTCTCACTGTGTGTGTGTGTGTGTTTGTGTGTGTGTGTGTGTGTGCGCCTCTGAGTGTCTGTGTCTTTGTGTGTATAGAGGACCTGGCCATGCCATCATGGGTGGAGATAACCCAAGCAGGATCAGGCTGATGAGGGTTTAGATGTCTGGTGGGCAAGTCATGTTCACACCCCAGTTTAAGGCTGGTTAAGTGGGATCGGGTGTAGGGTCTACACCCTTCTGCCCAGGGATTATCCTGAGACCTTGAAGAGATGGGTCCATAGCCAGGAGCGGGGCTAACCCCAACAGTAACCACTAACCCTGACCCTGACACTGACTGTGAGCCTGCCCCAAACCCTAACCCAAGCCCTGACCCTGACCCTGTATGTGATCCTGACCTGAACCCTAAACCTAAACCTAAGCCTGACACTCACCCTGATATGGACCCTGAACTAAACTTACATCTGACCTTACCGTAACCATGACTCAAACCTAATCATGACACAGACCCTGACTTTAATCCTAACCCTGACGCTGACCTAACCCTGACACTAACCCTAACACAGACCGTGATTGTGAGCCTGACCCTTACCCTAAACCTAAAGGTAACTCTAACCATGACCCTAATACGGACCCGGAACCTAAACCTAACGCTGACCCTGACCCTAACACTAACCCCTACCCTAAACCAAACCCTAACACTGACCTTACGCTGTCTAACCCTAACCCTACCATAACCCTACTTCTAACTCTAACCCTAACCCCAATCCCAAACCCTACCGCCAAAACCTAACTGTGACACTGAACCGAACATTGACCCTAAACCAAAGCCTGACGCTAAACCTGACCCTGTCCCTGACCTTCACCTGACCCAGACCCTGACCCTAATCCTAACCATGACACTAACACTGACCACTACATAATCCTGTCCCTGACTGGAATGTGAACTTTAAACCAATACCTATACCTGACCCTAAACCTGACACTGGCGCTAAACTTCACCCTGACCCTGACCCAGACCATGACCATAAACATAACCCTGACCCTTACAGTGACCCTGACCCTGACCTGAACAACAAACTGACCCTGACTGTGAGCCTGACCCTAACACTAACCCTAAATGTAATCCTGACCCTGACATTAACACGGGCCCTCCCCAGAATCCTATCGCTGAACCCAACCCTAACACTAACCACTAACCCTACCACAGACCCTGATCCTAACAAGCTCTAACCCTAAACGTCAACCAAACGCTAACCCTAACACTAACCCTAACTTTAACAATAACCCTGACCCTATACCTGACTATGATCATAACCCTACCCTGATCTTTGCCTATACCAGACCCGGACCCTATACGTGACCCTGGCCCTGAGCCTAAACCTAACCATGACCCTAACACTGACCACTACATAACCCTGTCGCTGACCCGAATGTGGACTTTAAACCAATACCTGATCCTGACCGTAACCCTGACACTGGCCCAAGATTTCACCCTGACCCTGACCCAGACCATGACCATAAATCTTACCCTGACCCTAACAGTGACCCGTCCCTGACCTGAACACTGAACCTGACCCTGACTGTGAGCCTGACCCTAACTCTAACCCTAAACGTAACCCTGACCCTGACACTAACACGGGCCCTAACCCGAAACCTAACGCTGAACCTAACCCTAAAACTAACCCCTAACATTATCACTGACCCTGACCCTAACCCGGTCTAACCCTAACCCTCAACCTACCTCTAACCCTACCCCTAACCCCACTTTAACAATAATCCTGACCCTCTCCCTGAAATTGATCATAACCCTAACTCTGAACTTTGCCTATGTCAGCCCTTAACCTTAAACCTGACCCTGGCTTTGACCTTAACACTGACCCTAACCCTGACTGTAAACCTAACTCTCACCCAATCCATGATCCTGACAGAATCATAACACTAAAGCTAACCCTGATCCTGAACCTACACATAAAACAGAACCTAAACATAAAGCTGACCTTACCATAACCATGAACCTAACCCTGAACCTGAACCTAACCCTGACACTAAAACTGTCCCAAACCTAACCCTGACCCTGACATGAACCTTGCCCCCAAACCTAAACTTGAACCTGACCCTAAATCTGACCATGACCCTGAACCTGAACCTAAACCTAACCGTCACTAACACTGACCCTGACCCTGACTCTGACCATAACCTTAACCGTGACCCTACTGTGAGTCTGACCCTAAACCTAACCATGAACCTAACCCTAACCCTGAGCCCTACCCTAAGCCTTACGCTAACCCTGACCCCAACGAGGTCTAAACCTAACCCTGACCCTAAGTCTTTCTATACCCTACCCCTAACACTAACCTAGTCTAAACCCAGCTCTGTTGCCTCCAGCGGGGACAACAGCTGCACCCAGGCCTCCCAAGGGCTGGGTGGAGTCTGAATGGGGGTCACTGGATGGGCACTGCATTGAGTGGAGTGTGAGCCTGAGCAGCTTGCGCACCGGTGGCTCAGGGAGCTTTGCTACAGCAGGAAGTTCGGTAAGGAGCCCCAGGCCATGGTGACCTCACTTCCCTGACGACAGAGCCCAACGGAATTGCAACCCATGTATCCAGGCAACCCATTACAGAGAAAAACCCCCTGCCCAGCTCATTTCTAGGCACATCCTAAAGGAAGCGACATGTTCTTCTGCTGTACTGAAGCCGGGAGGATGCAGGGAGAAGAGAGCTCGCCCGCCAGACACGTCGCCTCCCTTCAGGTCATATCATGTTTCCACAATGCCTCAGACCCTTTGGCTAATAAAATCAAAAGGTGACACCAGGGGGCTCAGAGTCAGAGAGTCCCACACCTTCTGATCCACGGGTGTAGCCCTAGGTCTCTTCCCCATTTCTGTGTGTGTGTGTGTGCCTCTGGGTGTCTGTGTGTCTGTGTGTAAAGAGGAACTTGCCATGCCATCGTGGGAGGAGATGCCCCAAGCAGGATCAGGTTGATGAGGGTTTAGATGTCTGGTGGGCAAGTTATGTTCACACACCAGTTTAAGGCTGGTTAAGTGGGATCGGGTGGAGGGTCTACACCCTTCTGCACAGGGTTTATCCTGAGACCCTGAACGGATGGGTCCATGACCCAGGAGCGGGGCTAACCCTAACAGTAACCACTAACCCTGACCCTGACACTGACTGTGAGCCTGCCCCAAACCCTAACCCAAACGCTGACACTGACCCTGACACATTATGCCCCGCCCATGCTTAAGTACGAAGAGGGCACAAACACGCATTTTGACCCTCAGCGTGAGTCCTGTCCTCTAGTAAGTCTTCTCAGTGGCTGGACCATTAGACGTCATAATGGGCTTGCCATGCCCCTAGGCCCCAAGTTTTAACCAGCTTTCTGGTTGTCCCCTCGCCCCTCCCCAGGGCTCTGCTCTGGAAACTCTCTTTTGGTGGGACACCTGAGGTAAAAACAAAACAAAACCAACTCCTCCCATCTCAAAGAATAACCCCAAACTCTTCGGATCGGGCCAAATGCCCAGAGAGGAAGACTCGTCCATGGCCCATGAGGCCACCCGGACATTCCACAGCCATCAGTGACACAATATCCAGAGACAAAATCTTGAGCAAGCGTCTCACACTTGCCCCCTTGTTCATATCCTGAAGAGTTCTCCTCACTGTCTGTAGATCAGTCCTGCAATACCTACGACCCGAAACCTAAGCCGAGTTTGTGTTTTCAGACAACTGTCCCCACAGCCCTGGCCCACAAAACCTACAGGCACAGGTTCTTGGAGCCAAACCTGAGGACTGTACCTGGGAATTCTGCCCATTCCATTGGCCACAAACCTAGAAATAGGATGATAAACCTCCAAAGTGCCCGGGGCCATCCCAATAGTGTTGACTGCCCAGGAAAAACAAGGGCGGTCTGACACCAGCTGAGCATCTACCTGCACTTAGACCCGTGGACAGATGTCCCCAGAGGTAAATTGCAGTGAGCAGGCCCCTAGATCTTAATCGGATCCATTGCTTTGTTGTCCAGGCATCTCTCCTCAGAGGCCTGGATTCCAATAGCAGCATATGGCTGTTTCTTGAGGCACCCATCAGAAGAAATCTCGTCTCCACGTGGGAATCTTGCACGTTGGAGCTGAGTCAAAGCCTCTGGTTAGGAGAACCCTTCAGGGACCCTGTGCCACTGCCTCATTCCAAGTTCTCCATGGACACAAACCCACATTAGGACCCATCCACAAGAGAGTCCATTTCAACTCAACCCTCTCAGTTTCTCCCCCAGATCCAGCAGATCTAACCTGTCTTGTCACTAGGACACAAGAGGAATGAGAGTCGGGCTCCCCAGCCATCCATCCTTAGAACCCTACTTGGAATCGATCCGTATGGGAAGTCCTGGAGCCAACCAACAGGTCTCAATCGCCCTGCAGAAGAATCTTTACGGTTTGGAGAATCTCACAACTCCCATCGTGGGAAAAATTCCATGGCCTCGTGATCCACCACCTCTTCATGAAGAGGGCCATAAGGGACAAAAAATCCAACCTGAGCATTTGTCAGATCCTCACCTGATTTCAGATGCACGAGATCTTGTTTCATCTGCAGAGCGTACCTGCCATGTCCTTGCCCAGACCCTAAGGTTGCTTGTGTTCTCAGACTTCTGTCCTCAACTCCTGGCCCACAAGCCCTCCAGTTTGGCAGTTCCAGAACTACAATGCAGCCCTCTGCCTGCCCTCCAGAAGAAAAAACATTGCCCTCTGGGGCTAACAAGAAACCCCCGAAATATATGGGGGAAATATCCCTAGAAAAACAGCTATAATAACTGGCTGTTCTTTATTGATCCAGGTCCTGCGGTAGGCAAAGAAGAGCTGGTTTTAGCCAGAGGATGATCTCCGTTTGTCCTCATGATCTGGCATTTCCTGCAAGCCAGGCATGGGGCTCTGCACTAGAGCTGCAAATGCTGGGGGGCCCTCACTGTTCCTTTTCTCTTCTCAGAGGGACAACGGGCATGTCCATGGTGCAGTGTGACAGGCTTTACCACAGGGATATAAAAGACTGCCAAGGGTAGGTTGGAGCTAGGAAAAACCACTTAGGAACAGATTTTCAGGGGAGGTGATACACAAGGGCAAAGTGAAGAACGAGGATGAGTGTGTCAAGTTTCAAAGTGCCAGGAAGCAGCACAGTGCATTCAGGAAACTACAGCAAGTTCATGACAACCGACAGCTGATCTGGCAGCATCACCTGGGGATGGAGGCTGAGCCCCGGGGTTAACACTGGGGGTGAGATGGTTTGTAGACTATGGCGAGGAGGTGAGGTACTACACTGTGGGGGCACAGGGAGCTACCGGAGGATTTCAAATATCAGAATCGTAACCTTAATAGTGTATTTAATTGCATCCTAGCTTTCATCAAGGGTAAGATGCACTATAGTTTATGTTCGAATAAGAAAGAGAAATGCTGT
This sequence comes from Mustela nivalis, assembly GCF_964662115.1. Lineage (NCBI taxonomy): Eukaryota > Metazoa > Chordata > Mammalia > Carnivora > Mustelidae > Mustela > Mustela nivalis. The sequence goes on along the minus strand of NW_028134448.1, from coordinate 10,532 downwards.
CAGTTAAACTAGGATATGTCATCAAGTGCAAGGTGAGTGCCATCTTAAGAGATATTAAAATGGGGGGGTGGAAAAATCTTAGAACTATAAATTGTGGTACTAGAATAATTAAGAAAAGTTCGAACACTTGGATCAACTAAAATTGTGATTATTGCTTACCATGTGCCCCAAACTATATTAAGTCTTAGAACAAGAGACGTTCTCATCTTGATGCCGCGCAGCTGTTAGACCCAAAGTACAGAGCGCAGTAGCCAATGACCAGCAGGCCCCAAGTGCCATGTGAAGACTCTAAGAGCAACTGCATTTGAGAGAGGAAACGGTTGAGATTGGGCTTTATGAGGTAGAGAATTATTAGCTGGGAAAGTAGGAAAATTGACACAGAATCGGAATTGATGCCCCTACATGACAGAGTTGGTGAAACTTCTCTTCTCAGAGATCTTGAGGCTCCTCAGAAATGTATTTTTCATTTTGGACAGAACATTCAGGATAAATATGATCTGTTCGAGTTCCTGGTTCTCTCATCCGACTGTTTCTTAAGCTTCACTGGCACAAGAAAAGGGTTTTGATAGTCCAGGGTCAATCCTGACAAAAGCAAAGCACGGTATCTATGAAAAACTAACCACTCAGAAGAGAACAACAGATAAAAGGCCACAACGACCTGACCCTACAGGATAGGTAAGGCTGGTCCGGCAACAGGGGTAGAGGGGAAGTGCCCATCTCCGGCTAGAAGAGCTAGAGAAGTCCCCTTCTGGAGAGACCACCAGGAGAGGAGAGCAGTAGGTGCTGATGGTGAATATTTTCTTCAGCCGAGAAGGTCATAATGACAAAGTTCCATGATCAGAGTAAACATATGGGATTAAAAAATTAAAAATAAGAAAAAGATTTTTTTTAAAAAGACTTTTTTTTAAGGAATTTAAACAAAAGTCCTTTTTAAGAGACAGTTGGCTGTTTAAACCAAAAGTACAACTCACTGAGAGAATTGCCGCATTATTTATTGGGGTAGAAAGGACCTGGAATGTAGAAAGACCCATTCTGGAGAGGAAAAAATAGAATCACTAACAGGCCTCATGCCTTGCACAGCCAGTGGCTAGAATCCCTGCCTCATGAGACCCTGTGCTAGAAGGCCGCTAGAACCATCTCAACTATGTTAGTCTTTCTTGGAAGCCAACAAGTGTTTGCCCAGTTAAGAGCACGGTAACAATCAGTCACATTATGTTATAATGATTGTCGATATCTTTAAAAGCCTTGTTAAGTTCCTTTTTGAGTAACCCTCACCCCACCCTTAGAGAAATTTATCTGTGGTTCACCTCTTTGAAATACCTCATTGTTGTTCCACATTTATCATAGCCAAAAAAAAAAAAAAAAAAAAGCTTTTTATTAACAAAGTGTTCAGAAGGGGGCGCCACTGTAAACAATGAGAGTTTTCGCTGCCTGGACGATTTTGTTGCAGAAACAGCTGAAAGCAATCAGGTCAGACAGAGCCAAGGGCTGGAGGCATTTTTAAAATTACAAAAACCGAACCAAATCAAACCAAAACAAAAATCAAAAATCAAAACCAATGGCCAAGATTTCAAGTTTGCTACTAAAGGCATGACATTCTCCTAAGACATGCGAGTGACTTGATCAATATATTTATATATTTATATTTGAAGAAGAAGGAACTATTTGATGCAGCATATCCACGTTGATTAAAAATTACCAGATATGGGGTCTCCTGGGTGGCTCAGTGGTTTAGGCCTCTGCCTTCGGCTCAGGTCATGATTTCAGGGTCCTGGGATTGAGCCCCACATCGGGCTCTCTGCTCAGCGGGGAGCCTGCTTCCCCCTTCTCTCTCTGCCTCCCTCTCTACCTACTTGTGATCTGTCTGTCAAATGGGTAAATAAGATCTTTAAAAAAAGAATTACTTGATGTGAAATACATCGAGGGTATGGGAAGGAAAATGATTTCACCTGATCTGACTAAGAAGTGGTTGAAGCCTGAATTAAAGTGCTATAAAAAGAGTAAAGACCTGGGAAATATATGGGGTAAAAATCCCTAGACAAACAGCAATAATAACTGGTTGCCCTTTATTGATTCAGATCCTGTGGTAGGCAAAGAAGAGCTGGTTTTAGCCAGAGGATGATCTCTGTTTGTCTTCATGATTCGGCATTTCCGGCAAGCCAGGCATGGGGCTCTGCACTAGAGCTGCAAATGCTGGGGGGCCCTCACTGTCCCTTTTCTCTTCTCAGGGGGACAACGGGCATGTCCATGGTGCAGTGTGACAGGCTTTACCACAGGGAGATAAAAGTCTGCCAAGGGTATGTTGGAGCTGGGAAAAGCCACTTAGGAACAGATTTTCAGGGGAGGTGATAGAGAAGGGCAAAGCGAAGAATGAGGATGAGTGTGTCAAGTTTCAGAGTGCCAGGAGGCAGCACAGTGCATTCGGGTAACTACAGCAAGTTCATGACAACCGACAGCTGATCTGGCAGCATCACCTGGGGATGGAGGCTGAGCCCCGGGGTTAACACTGGGGGTGAGATGGTTTGTATACTATGGCGAGGAGGTGAGGTACTACACTGTGGGGGCACAGGGAGCTACCGGAGGATTTCAAATATCAGAATCGTAACCATAATAGTGTATTTCATTGCATCCTAGCTTTCATCAAGGGTAAGATGCACTATAGTTTATGTTCGACTAAGAAAGAGAAAGGCTGTCAGTTAAACTAGGATATGTCATCAAGTGCAAGGTGAGTGCCATCTTAAGAGATATTAAAATGGGGGGGTGGAAAAATCTTAGAAGTATAAATTGTGGTACTAGAATAATTAAGAAAAAATCATACAAGAACACTTGGTTCAACAAAAAAATTGATTATTGCTTACCATGTGCCCCAAACTATATTAAGTCTCCAAAAATTTTATATCATTTGAGTATACATATATATAAAATTACATTTAAAGTTTTAAAAATATCAGCAAATATTTTCATTTAAATGCAAATTTCAAAGAAAATCTACTTTTCCAAACTCGACTTTTTATCCTAGTGTTTTTTAATTTTGTCGACAACTGATAAAAAGTTTAGCGAGACTATAAATGTTTGATCGAAAAAAATGATTAATACATGTAGGTTCAAATTATTATGTTCCATTAAAAATGATTTATTCTTTGATGAACATCTGTTTGGTAATATGTTGTATCCAGATATAGTAAATTAATGACATATATAAAATTATAGGGAAATGACACCTTCCGTTCCATTATGAGTAGAGCTTTTAAAATGCTATTTGTCACAACCTGTCATCTTGTCATTATGTAGCATTATGTAACATTTAAAAAATGTATACTCTTCACTTTGAAGTCTTTTAGAAATCTAAAATATGACTTTCTATGGTTTGTGTTTCCATATTCCTTTATTGCCAGTTTGAACAAATCCACATGCTTTGATTCAAAGGTAATAAATTCCTCTTATTTGGAAAAATGATGTTTATTGTTGTTCTCTCACCCTTAGCAGGTGGTTTCATTTTAGCACACTTCAGAGTTATAATTTCATGCTTATTAAAAACATTTATTATGATCTACGTAGATGAATGAAACTTTTATTTATTAAATTATTTGCCAAAAAAAATCTGTCATTTTTAAAAATGTATTTCCTTTGAAGGGTTATTTTATAGCATTCAGAGAGGATTGAGGAGTGTGGTATTATGCAATTTTTAAGTAGGTATGAAATGGTTATTTATATGATTGTTTCTTTAAGGCTTATGTATATTGTCCATTATATGCTATAAAATATTTTGAAAGTAAATTTAAGGCATGTTTTACATAGTTTCTTTTTTGGAAAAAAATATTGAAATGACTTATGAAATTCAGTATACTCTCAACATTATTTTTTTCTGAAATTTACAAATTGTCTACTGAACCTATTATATGGCAGATATTTTCCAAAGTGGTGGTATCATGATATATGCCAACAACAGTTTAGATTTTTTGTTGCTTCTCAATCTAGCTCAGACGAAGTACAATTAGCCTTTATAATTTTAGCCATTCTAATAGATATGTAAGCATGTCTCATTATGATTTTAATTTGTATTTCTTTAATGTCTAAATGTTGAGAAATTTGTCATGTGCTTATAAGCCATCCATATCCTTTTGGTGACATGTCTCTGCAATAATTTTCTTCACATGTAAAATTGGATACTCTGTTTGGTTATTAGTAAGGTTTTTTATTTTTATTCATTTTTTAATAATCAGAATAGATGTCCATTATCAGATATATAATTTTCAAATCCCTTCTCCATCTTTATGGTTTCTCAATGGAGCTTTGATAGCTGTGTCTTTCAAGAAATATGCTACTTCTTTCCTGGTACACGGATGTATGACTAGAACATTATCAATGTTGACCTTTGCAAAGAAAATCAAGGCTTAAGATATATGTAGTCTGTGGTTGTTGGGAGTGTTCTGTAATATCAAGCATATCTAGTTAGTTGATAATTTTGTTCAAGTCTTACATATCTTACCAATTTGATGACCATTTGTCTATATAATCTTAAAATAAAAGTGTTGAAATTTTTTTCCATTTCTCTTCTAAGGTAGAAGTTATGATTTTTGTTCTTAGTTTTTCCCTATATATCACCAAATCTGTTATTAAGTATTAAAAGTCAAGAATTATTATACTCCCTGATGAATTCATCCTTTTACTCTTCTGTAATTTTGACTTGATCTTTATGTCTGATAATGAAATTTGCTTTAAAATCACTTTTCATTATCTTGATATAACCACCAAAGTTATAGTGTGATTAGTGTTAATATAGCATATTTTTTCTTTTACTTTTTAAAGCACTTCTATATTTAATCCTGACCAAAAAAAAAAAAAAAAAAAAAAAAAAAAACAGCTTTTTAGCTCTGGAAGCACATTTCTAAATTATCTTTTTTTTTTTTAAATGAAGCAGTAGCAATTTTTGTTAAGGGACCTAAACTGAAAGTAGGTTTAGAAATTTATTTATTTATTTATTTATTTATTTAAGAAAAGATTTTATTTTGTTTATTGACAGCAAGAGAGAGAAAGAGAGAGAGAGAGAGTGGAAGCGCACAAGCGGGGGGAATCACGTGCAAAGGGAGAGGAAGAAGCAAGCTCCTTGGGGTGCAAGTAGTCCCATGCAGGGCTGGAGCCCTGTACACTGGAATCATGACCTCAGCCAAAGGCAAACATCTGCTTAAACAACTGAGTCATCCAGGCACCCCTAGAAAATTTAAAAAAAAAAAAAAGACCTTTCAAAAACATTTTGTTTCTTTCTTTTTTTAAAATATTTTATTTATTTGAGAGACAGAGAGATAGGAAGAGGAACTATAAGCAGGGCAGAGGGAAAAGGAGAAGCAGCTTTCCCACTGAGCAGAGAGCCTGATGTGGGGCTCCATCCCAGGACCCTGGGATCATGACCTGAAAAGAAGGGACACTTATGGAGGAAGCCACCCAGACACCTCTTTTCTTTTTTTTTAATATATGGCAACTGATGCTTCCCAGCCACGAGGAGCATATTACCCATTGATTAAATCTTTGATAACAACCTATTTAAAAAGGTGTGTAAATATATACTTACTCAGATTTATACACTTTGTGTTTTCTTCATAGTTTGGGGCTGGACCCCATGGTCACAACACTGCTTTCAGTCTTTGCCTTCCCATCTTTTGATACCAGGTATTTGGTCAGCAAAGCAAATTAGTATCAAAATTAATAAGCCCTTGGCACCATATCTCTGGAGCAGGGGTTGCTCTTAGCCAAGGCCCACAGCAGTTGACCTCCCCTCGCTAGTGCTATAGCACCAAGGACTAGGTCCCTGCCACCAGAACTCAGTCTTACATGTTATGCTAAGCAGACAAAACCAAAACAGGAAAGCTCCAACAGCTTTCACTGGCATGCCTCATCTCCCACTCCCTCAAAGTCCAGGCAGTACCAGATTCCAGGGAGGGGTCTTGGTCCAACATATGGGCGGGAAGGAAGTAGCCACAAGCAAGTACCTGCCTCTCTGTGCCTTTCTTTTATGAGCAGGTTGTAAGGAGGAGGAAGAGGAAGGGGAAGAGAGGTGAACTTCAAGGGGTGAAGGCCTCAGGTAGGCTTCTGGCTCCTGCCAGTAGGAAAGGGACAAAGGAGAAGGCAGTGAGTCTTGCAGGGAGGGTGGGGGGTAAGGGTTACAGCTTATGACGTGATCTGGACAGGAGTAATAGGGATACTAGTCATTTGAGTCCACCATTGGCAAGCTGGGCTGGGTGTCAGGGCAGATAGGCCTCCCTGGGCAACGGCACATGAGAGAAGGTGGAATTCTTCTCTGAGGAGCAGGTGGAGCTTCAGGTGTTGGGAAAGCATAGACAGTATTGTTCCAGGGCCAAGGACAGGTCCAGGTACTCCTGGTTGGAGGTCAAGGCCACAGTATGATCCAGGTCTTCTACCAGCAGCTTGAAGGAACCACATGCCAGCCACCCCTCATTATTGTGTATAACTGGTGCACTTATTGGCTTATCCATCAAATGACTCCTTCAGCAGCTTGAAAGCCACCTCCACAGGCACTCCAGGATATGGGAGGCTTCCAGATTGAAGATTTTGCACAGGATCACCCCAAAAGACCAGAAGTCACTCTGGTGGATGTAGCTCTGGTCAAACATGGCCTTAGGGACCATCCACTTCACAGGCAGTCCACTGTTGGTTGTCTTTTTATAGTAACTGATGTGGTGATATCTCTGGCAAGGCTGAAGTCAGAGATCTTCATCATGTTGTCCTTTGTCACCAGCACTTCCCTGGTGGCCAGGTCTTGGTGTATGCACTTCTTGGAGGCAAGGTACTCCATGCCTCAGGCTACCTGATAGGCACAGGATACCAGGTCCTTGGAGGAGAGTTGCTCTGCTGCATTGCGGCTGATATTGTAACAGTACTCCAGGTCAGGAGGCCTCTGGGCCTGCAGGTACTCCTGTATGTTGTCTTTGGAGGCATATTCCATGAGAGTGTACGAAGGACCATCCTGTGTGCAGAACCCAGCAGGTTGATGGTGTCCTTGTGCTGTCCAATCATCTTCATCATCTCCATTTCTGAGATTAGATTTAACAGGTCTTTCTCTGTTGCATCTGACTTCAACATCTTCACAGACACTTTAGTCAAATGGTTGGATTTGTCTTTGTCCAGCCCAATGGCCTCCTCCAACACCACCTGCCCAAAGTAGGCCTGTCTTAGGGGTCTGCCTAAACTGCCTACAACCAGCCTGTCTCAAGGCAGTTATGAACTCTAGATTATCCTCAAAAACATTAAACCACAAGCTAAAAATTCTATTCACTAGGTCTCTCTCGCAGTTCTAATTTTCTTATCTTTCATCATTTATCTTTTTCCTAATTCTTATTTTCAGTATAGTTTATTTTGCTTCCAGGTGTTTCCCCTGGTTTCTGTATGCTGTTTCATAGGGAAGAATTATCCTGTCATAAAATTATTTCTTGAGCATTCATTACATCTCTCAGTTAAAATGGGTTCTTTTATGGTATTGATTCATTTGAGTTTTCTCAAAATGGGAAGAATTTTCAAAATGGTGTTTTCCTCAAGGTTCAGAGTATGTCTTAGCCTCATCTTTAAGCTTTTTGAAATTCACTTTACAAATTCTTGTCCCTCTTTTTATCTTTTTAAAATAAAATGTTTTATTTTTACTATTTTTTTATTTGAGTATAGTGATATTCAGTGTTACATTGGTTTCAGGTTTTCAATATCTCCATACATTATTCTATGATTACTATAAATATAGCCACCATCTGTCACCATATAACACTATTATAATATCATTGATTATATTCTCTACACTGTCCCAGATCTCTTTTTAAAATCTCTAATTTTTATGTTTTCTGTTATTCCAATTTTCAACCATCATTTTACATGGTTACTTTAATAAAATATGCCTGATTACACACTCTTTGCTGAAAACCATAGCATTTGATTTATAGTAGTCTTCTTCTTCCTCTTTTTTTTTTAAAATTAACATATAATGTATTATTAGCCCCAGGGGTACAGGTCTGTGAATCGCCAGGTTTACACACTTCACAGCACTCACCACAGCACATACCCTCCCCAATGTTCATAACCCCACCACCCTCTCCCTACCCTCCCATCCCCCTGGCAACTCTCAGTTTGTTTTGTGAGATTAAGGGTCTCCTATGGTTTGTCTCCCTCCTGATCCCATCTCGTTTCATTTACTCTTTTCCTGTCCCCCAAGCACCCACATTGCACCTCCAGTTCCTCATATCAGAGAGATCATAAGATAGTGTCTTTCTCTTGTTGACTTATTTTGATAAGCATAATACCCTCTAGTTCCATCCATGTCATCACAAATGGCAAGATTTCATTTCTTTTGATGGCTGCATAGTATTCCATCATATATATATACCATTCATTTGTTGATGGACATCTAGGTTCTTTCCATAGTTTGGCTATTGTGGATATTGCTGCTATAAACATTTGGTGCACGTGCCCCTTTGGATCATATACTAGTCTTCTTTACCTCTATCAGAAGCCCAGGAAGCTTTATTTATTTATTTACTCACACAAACACATGATCCAACACAACGTTTTTTGTTGTTCAAATGTATTATAATGTCTTACCGCTTAACACTATGCTTACTGTTCTCTTTCACTGTCTGACTAAATCCTCATCATCACTATGCCATTTAATGACAAAGAACAATTGAACTCAGAGTTCTCTCCATATCAGGGAATGAAGACTCCACCCTTCTGTTTGTGCAGGTAAAATAAATGTTGATATTGTCTGTCCTGCACATACCCCATCCTGTTCACCGGAATATTCACCATCAAAATATATACAAAATAAAAACCATACCTCACCACTTCTATTATCACCCAGCATGCTAAAAACACCATCATATGTTCCTGAATTATTGACTTGATTGATAGCCCCACTTCCACACATACTGCACTCCTTTCTCCCTGCAAATTTATTTTGGTACAGCAACTTAACCTAAAAATCAAGTCAGATGATTTTATTCTGCTGTTGAAAGTCTTTTGGTATCTTCCCCTTTCATATTAAATAAAAACTGAAGGCGTTTCAATGTACTAGAAGGTACAATACGTTCTTCCTCTCTCCACCACTATGAACTCCTCATTGGCCTCCTTGCTTTTCCTCAAAAGTAACAGACAAGCTTTTCACACAAAGTCTATATACTTACTTGCTCTGCCTAGAGCAATCTTTTTCTTTCATATTTGTATAACACCCTCCTTCACTTCCTGGGTCTTTGTGCAAATAACATCTCCTAAATGAGATATAACCACCCGACACAAAATAAAATTAACTTTCATCCCAGCATTCTCCAATGGCTTTTACCTTTCTTGTATTTCTTTGTAACACTTATCGCCATCAACCATCAATCATTATTCTATTACTGGTTTATTTCCTTATTTGAGACAGAGAGAGAGAGAATTGGGAGGGTGCGCAGAGGAAGAAGAAAACACCCCACTGCCTAGAAAGCCTGCTGGGGAGTTACATCCCAGGACCCTGAGATCATGACCCAAGCCAGAGGCAGTCACTCAATGGACTGAGCCACCGAAGCGCCCCTCTATTATTGGTTTATTTCACTATTATATTTCAAAAGAATGTAAGCTCTTTGTGGTCAGCTATTTTATATGTTTTATTAATTGAAGTATTCTCAGAAAGGTAGCTGGCAGATTGTAAGGGATCACTAAACTGTATTTTGTTGTTATTATTGGGCTCCTTTATGGGCTTTACCTCTTACGCTAGAAGTCTATCCTTCAGATGTAAGCAATAAGAATAGAACCCTGCTGCCGGGTTCAAATGAGTAAAAAGCCTGTATTAAGTGGACATTTTAAAAGCTAAATGAATGGCTTAATAGTTGTATATAGGGAGAAAGGGAACATATTTTCCACAGTTTAGAAGTGGAGTTCTTTTATAGAGTTCTTGTACAAGCCTACACTATTGAACGCTAATGGGCAGTTGTACATTACAATTATACAAACACTTTGGTATTTATATCATTTTTTTGTAATTCATGACTGGATCATTTGATTCCTTAGGAGCATTACAGCATTTCAACTTTTCACGTTCAATAAACTTATTGGAGTTGCAACCTTTTTTATTCAAATGGAGAAATAGTCATGATTTAATCTAAATAAAGTGTTATTGATTGTGTTGTTTTCTAGGAATGAGTCGCACATGCTAGTTTAAAAGTTTTGTTAAATTCCCAAGTCGGTCACCGATAAAAGCCTTTTGTAGATTAGTAACTTGATCAAAACAGAAAAGTTATGTAACACTCAATTGTTATACTATCTTTGTTTCCATCTTGCATTGTAATAACGCCCATCTTAACTCTATTTAAGACAAGTGATCGACAGATGGCTTTCTGGCATTGATGGCATGATATGAAATCTAGTATAACTAAAAGTTTTTGGTTTTAGTAGCATATAAATCAATTTAGAAAAATATATGTATTTGAATATAAGGTAAAGTTTTAAATTATTTGGCAATAGTAAACTAAACTTTTTTTTGTAAATTTTTATTTTCTAAA